>NW_021703776.1:23942161-23976542 GCF_005190385.1 Monodon monoceros | reverse complement strand
TTTTTTTTTTTTGCGGTACGCGGGCCTCTCACTGCTGTGGCCTCTCCCGTTGCGGAGCACAGGCTCCGGACGCGCAGGCTCAGCGGCCATGGCTCACGGGCCCAGCCGCTCCGCGGCATGTGGGATCTTCCCGGACTGGGGCACGAACCCGTGTCCCCTGCATCGGCAGGCGGACTCTCAACCACTGCGCCACCAGGGAAGCCCTCTGTGTTTTTTTTAAAAACTTATTTTGGTTAAAGTATCTGCTATAGAAATAAAAAAAAAAAAATCATAGTGCATGTCATTCCCAGAATCTGTAATGTATTGCTAGCCCATTCTGTAATACCTTAGTAGAAACGCTGTTACAGAAACATTTATCTATACACATATTTGGAATGTAATTTGCATTTGTCTCCCTTACAGGAAAAAAAATGGTTCAGTGTTCCATTGTATGGGGTAGTATATTTTGCTGGTTTGAAAGACAATAATGCGTACAACTTTCTAAAAATTTTTTACAAGCATTATTTTTGTTGTATTCAATTTCTAATACTTTTCCATTTTTTTAACTTTTCTTGTTTTAAAATTCATTTAACTTCTATTTTTCTTCATGTAACATTGGTGAAGGATCAAGTAATATGACAAAAAAAGCGGGAATAATCATTAATTTTGACCCCCCCCCACCCCCCGAATAAAATCAAAGCCTGCCATTTTGTACGTCTGACTACTTTGCCTATTTATCTGTGATAATTTAATAAACCAATGACAAATATCAAGTAAGTTTATTAATTTACACACATTATAAGCATTAAAATAAGTGTGAAACATGCCAAAAGGGAACTACAAATCACTACTGAGCTTCTGAGGAGGATCCATCACATCCTCATGAAATGATCTATGGTTTCAGGAAGTTAATCTGAGTCAGTTGCATAACCTTGAATAGTATTTTGGTATTTTGTTTTTGCTTTTGTTTGTATTTCAATCTCTAAAAAAATGCTTCTTTATAGTGCCCACGAGAATGGGCCTCACAGACCTCCATCTGTGGGAGCATAATTGACCGAGGGCTCAGTGTCTGTAACTCTGGAATCTGTCAATGAGTATGTGTGTGCCCAGGGCACAGTTCCCAAGGAGTGCTCCCAGCCAAGGACTGAAGGCAGCAGGGATCCTGACAGACCCACTCCTCATAGAAAAGGGACCAGCAACTTGGCTCATGGCTACCCCAAGACCTTTCTGAACTTTCCTTCAACTGCATAGCTTTTTACTTTATAATTCAGTGAGAGACTATTTTTTCTTCAATTTATGATTTTAGCCAATCAACATTTACTGATATGGTAAACATATTTAGTGTTGGTCATATTTTACATAACGCTTTTTCCTTTTACTCCCCCTCATTTTTCGTATAATCCTTATGCGTATATTTTGACAACTGAATGGTTTGTATATTTATTTTAGTAGTTATATTTACAGCTATAAGGTATAACGTACTTAAATTTCTATTTATTTATACATTATTGATTAACTCCCCACTATAAGCAATGATGAAATTAATACATTCTACTTCCCCTTCTCTTTCCCCATATCTGTACCTTCCCGTTTTAGTTAATTGTGTTGATTGTTTGGTGGTTACCTTTATAACCTCTATTATTTGACATATTATATAATTGGCATTTACCCCTGGCAATAAAACATAAGGGAAACAGCTTTCTTATAATACTTCTATTTCCCCTTTCTTCTTTTCTTATTTATGTCATTTCGACATAATCAGGGCTTATAATTACAGTTTGTTCTGTTTTGGAACCCTCAGTTGTGTTAGGCTAATTACTATAGTTAAAATATGTCATTTCTCAACTCACTTCTGTTCAAGGTGTAGTAGGCAGGCCTGGTTTTACCCACCTGACTTAAAAAAAAAACACTAAAAGAACGAGACAAAATATATGATGCAATTGTTGCCTGGGCAACAGGCAGCACAGAACAGTGATGCCTGAGGGAAGGGAAACAAACAAGGTCAGTTCTTCAATCGATTGTCACAGTTCATTGTCTGGAATTTCAATCCACAGTGCCAAGAGGTGGAACCCAAACAAAGCCTGGTGATCTGCCTGAGTTAAAGGGATGAGACAGAGTTGAGAATTCGGGAAGGTCAACGTGGCTAGAATTCAGAGGAAAGAGAATCAGAAAGGAGAGGACAGCAAGAAAAAGGCAGAGTTGAACACCCCTTTCTGAGATTAATTCAATACAAAATAATATGTTCAGTTGAACAGTCCTTCAATCTCATTAAACTACTGCATAATTTTATTAGAATGTAATAAAATGATAGTTTGAAAATGCCAGAGCATTTTAATCAGACTTAAATTTTAATTTTCTTCCTTTTCTTTATGTAATGTTTTATTGAAGGTGTTTAATAGGACAGCTACAGCCCTAGAAAGAGATTGTCTTTTCTAGAAAAATATAAAGATAGAGACAAGACAGGCATGTGGTCTCGACAGGTAAGGGTAGAAAGAGGAAAGAACATATGATGGCCAGATGTGGCTGTGCTGTGTTAAAAAGTCATATCAGTATTAACAGCCTTCTTTCTGTTTTAGAGCAGAAGATTGTTTAAGATAAGATCACGTAAGGAAGTTTGTTCAAAGCTATGGAGCTAATGAAAAATGGCTTACATTTTATAACTTCACTAGTGTACACAGTTGGGCATCCTCATTTTGACAAAAGAAAGGACTCCAACAGAAAGATTCCAATAGAAGTGAAACATGCAGATTTCTCTTACAAAGCATTTGTAGTAAGATCATTTTTTAAAAAACGAATGCTTGAGATCTTAGTCATATTTAGTTTCTTTTGTACATTATTCCAATTCCAAAATTCTTAAAATGTCATAATTGATTAAATAAAGATGTTCTCAAAAGAGTTCAAAGCTATTCGGGCAATAATAATAACCAAATAAATATTCTAAGATAAAAAAATCTGTTGCATTTCTTATCCTAGTTTGGAATTTGTAAGAAATTCAAATTAAGCTTAGTCCATTTTTCTAATTCACATTTGGTTTGGAATACTTTACTGAATTATTCTCTAAATCAGATGAGAGCAGAAGAAAAACAAATAATGAGAAGAGTCTTTTTTAGATGCCACTGGATACTTCATGTACATTGCCACTTAATTTTCTCAATAGTTATGAGAAATAGGTATCATTATCTTCATTTTTCACACGGAAAAACTCTGAATTTTAGAAAGATCAAGTAGATTACTTGCCTAAAACTGCAAAGTGAGTAAAGAAGCAAGATATAAATCTAGATTTGAAATGTAAGATGATTAACAGAAATGAGAAAGGCTAATCGAAAAATCTGAGAGTTCGAAGGAGTGAAGGATCAGCCACTCCAAAAGGAACAGAGATCCAGAGTGGTAAAGACCGAACACCATGTACTGGATTAGGATAAGGAAATGGTTGGTGATATACCAAAGAAGTTCATGTAGAGTCTGATGACAGAAGCAGAAGTGGAAGTGGAAGTAAAAAGTAAAGAAGTGAAAAAATTGAGAGCAGATAGCTGCTTTAAAGAGATGGGTTCAAAATGGGAGAAAAAAATATATGACTGGCATTTGAGGCATGAATGGGTTCATATAAGAGTATTCTAGGTTTGATTTTGGATTATTTATTTATTTCTAAAAACTAAGATAGGAGGGACTTAAACATGTCTATACACCACTTTGGAAAAGACTCATCAATACGCAGAATTTAAAGGAAAGCTCTGGATCAAAATTGTACAATAAGAAAAGTTTACTTTCAAAGTAAAGTGTTTGCAGGGAGTCCTGCTTTCAGGTCAACAGGCTCACTGGAAAAGAGAAAAATAAATATTGATAGTTCAAATTTTTATATGGCCGTTGAAATTCTTATTAGATAATGATTGGGTCAGCTATGATAAAAATCAGATATACATATTTTTGGAAACATGGTGTGCTGACCTTGCCATAAGCTTGGAAATATTTAGGTAAGAAACAAAATATGTAAGAGATAGTATAATAAAGAAGAGTACAAAAGAGAGAAGGAATGAGTGGCACAGGTGAAGGGAGAGAATGTATAGCAGGGCATTTCTGAGGAATGAGTTAGCCTTCAACTGGAAACTCAGAGCCCATCCTGACACAGGGGTTGGTGACAACAGGGAGGTCTAGAAGCCCTAAACCAGAGGAGGAGGTGTAGGGAGATGGTGGAGAGTTAAATCTTCTGTGGACAAGATCAATGGGGAGTTTAGGTATGTGAGGAAATCTGAGAAACAGTTACTTAAGACTCAGAAAAGTCAGGGAACATACCCAAGTTATACCTAGGATTCAAATTCAGGTCTGCTTAGCTCCAATGAACTTGCTTCTTCAGCCACAGCATGTCACCTGCCATCATGGAAGATGTAATGCTTCGCATGTATGTAATAAACTGTATATAAGATGCATTATTTCATTTTTCCCCACAACCACACTGAGAGTGAAAGTCTATTAATTCTTCTGCCTCCAGAAATACTTTTCCCAATAATATTATACATACATATAATCAATTTCCCCCCTTGAAAACTTTGATGGTACTTTTTTTCATATAAAAGTGAACTAACTCCTTGGTTAGATACATAGGATTCTTCAGATATACATTGTCACTTCTTTTCTACTTTTTTTCTCCCTACTTTCTAACACCAACACCATGCTTCAGCTGTTCTGAATTTCTTGCTGAAATCATATTATGTATAAACATCTGTCCATATCTTGCTTAAGCAATTCTTTTTTTTTCATGGCATATTTTCTATTTTTGCCTCTGAGGCTATTGTTGGTTCTCTAAAAAGGTTTAGAGCATTTAATACTAGAATCCCTCTGCACTCTTTCTTTGAGCTATTCTTTTATTTGGAAAGCATGACTTAAAATGTAATGAAAAACAAGCAAAATATATAATGACTTAGGAAAGAAAAGTGTGCATTTATCTGTAAAACATACAATAAATATGTAATCTTGATATATCTTTTAAAATATATTTTATATTTGAGGATTCTCTGATAAACAGAGTGCCAACTTTCTTGATTTACCTTTAAGTTTTTGGATTAAAAAAATCTTTTAAAAATATCTAGATTTAAGCTTATATATGTTACTGAGAATATTCATTTAATTACACAACACTACAATGCTATTAAACTTACGAGGGTGCATTTACTAACATTCTGACATTTTCCTTCAAAGAGTGAAATCCTATTAAATTTATAGAATTTATAAAAAGCAACGTGCAGTAATAAGATGAAGCAGCAGATGGAGCTCTAGAATGTACTAGTACTTACTAATCTTCCTTCTCTCATCATTTTTATTGCTGAACCTAAAGTAATTGAGGATTGTAGACACACTTATTTTTCTTATTCCCTGAGACTTCTATGTTTATAAATATATTATGCACTCATTACTGGATTCTGGAATTTCCAAAATTAATGGATAGGTTATATTTATCCAATATTTTTAAAAATAATGATATAGTAATAGAGATTGTTAGTAATTATATTTCAACATTTATGCTTTTATGATGTTAATGTACTATGCTGTACATTTTTTAAATGATATGCATTGAAAATACAGGTAATGATTGTTTTACCTTTAAATGTTCCTTTTTAAGCTACAACCTAATAGTTACCTTGTAGGTATCACTCAAGACAAAGTCAGTCCATATATTATGACTATCATATTCTCAGTTTATATTCCAACCTATCTCCAACAATTAATTCTTGAATAATTTCATCTCATCCTCATTAAGCCTTCTTTGACTTATGCGAAATTAGCTCATTTTCCTAAGAGCTCTATTATTATCATCAACTACAGCAATTTAATTGTAATTAATAACATACTGCATGTCCCCCTGCTAGGCTATGAACTTGTTATATCCACAACATCTAGCACAGAGCCTGGCATGTGGTTTGTACTCAAATATTTACGTCACTGAATGATACGAGATGTGCATTTGGAGCACAGAGGAAAACAGAAAAACAGGAATTCTGGACAAAGCAAGGGATGTACAAGGAAAATAAGTGATGGAGAAGGAATGGTGGCAGATTTGCAAGTGCCTCATCTTAATCCAAGAGTGACATGATTATCTTTGGTAAACAGAATAGGATTGGCAGCTTGGAGCAACTCCAGACCTGTTTTAAGGCTACAGTAATACTTTGAAGAGACCTGTTTATGACAGTCAATATCAAAGGTCAAGCAGGTAACTTAAATTAATGAAACAGGGCTGGTCATGACTATGGAAAACTGAAAGCACAAACTGTATCTAAGGGAGATATCATCTACTCAGTTCCAGAAGTGAATTGCTATGTGGAAATGTGGATTAAATATTTGAGATCTTTTAATCCTATAGGGGAAGGCAAAAAAATAAATCCCGTAATTTTATGATTTGTTAACTTATTTCAAATTTTAAGTACAATATCTGGTTTGAACAAATTTTGCCTGTGTACTTGATCTGTCCCAAAGACAGTTTGTCTTTCCTTGACTCAGCTAGGGAAATAGTAGCAATGATGGAAAGACAGTGATGGATTCCAGGAACAACTGGGAAGCACACTGGATAGGAATTAATAACTGTGATACACATACACACATAGAAATATAATTTATAGATACAATAATACAATATTTGAATGCAGTTGTTTGCCTGAGCCATGGCAATTTTTTCTATCTTCTTGTTCTGTCTTGACCTACTCCCAAATTTGTTTTAAGTCATATGTTAAAAAAGAATGCAAAGTTTTCCTTTTGAAATTTTCAGTTTCTCTCTTTATTCCATTTATTTCACATGCATATGCTAGTTCATTACAAAATTAACATATGCTCCTTGAACATCCAAAGATATGTCAAGAAAATCCCTCCTCCTACCTGATTTTATTCCACAGAAACAAAAAACAATTAACAACTAGATTTATATTCTTTCAAATTCTCTTCTGTAAATGAGTAACTCCTTAAATATATAAATATATATTACACTGTTTTATGGATCGTTTAATCCTTTTCTTGATGTAAATTGTTTTTTTCTTCCCATTTTGAGGTATAATTGACATACAATATTATGTTAGCTCCTGTTACATAACACAGTAGTAGTTCAATATTTCTATACATTTCAAAATTAAGTCTAGTTATGTTACGATACAAAGATATTATATAGTTATTGACTATATTCCCCACACTGTACATTTCATATCCCAGACTCATTTATATTTCAACTGGAAGTTTATACCTCTTAATCTCCTCATCTCTTTCTTTCTTCCCCCTGATCCCCTCTTCTTTCTGGCAGCCACCTGTTTACTCTTTGTATCTATAACTCTGTTTCTGTTTTATTTGTTCATTTGTTTTGTTTTTTGAATTCCACTTTTAAGTGAAATCATACAGTGTTTATCTTTCTCTGTCTGGCTTATTTCACTTAGCATAATACACTCTAGGTCCATCCATGTTGTTGCAAATGACAAGATTTCATTACTTTTTATGGCTGAGTAATATTCCATTGTGTGTGTGTGTGTGTGTGTGTGTGTGTGTGTGTGTATGTGTGTGTTGACATATAAAAACATACCTAAACGTTGAATAACTTGGTTTCAGAAATAAAGTACTTAAACGGCAGTGAAGTTAGCCTGTGTAAAAATAAAGCTATGTTTCACTCTAGAAAATCCTAAAAATAAAGATATGTTTAAAATGGTAGCAGACAAAGACAGAAACGAGTACAAGTTTTTTAAATTGCTAAATATCCATTTTTAAACTGATTGATCTGATTTAAAAATTTCTCCAAAGAGGGGTACAAGTAAAGTGTTCCAAACAACTCAAATCCTAATTCACCATTGACATTCATCCTGGTATTCTGATGCCCACTTCTTTCCCACCGCCATTAAATAGCAGGTGAAACTAAACCAGAATCCCTCACAGGAAAAAGACAACAAAGAATTTATGAAACATGGTGACCATTAGGGGGCATGTTTTGCTTTCTTATCAGAAAGATTGTACTAAATTCTCTCATTTTCAAGTTTAAGCAGCCCTGGTAACAGGTGATGAATTTTGAAATCAGTAGCAAGTACAAAATAGCTAAAAGGTTCATTTGTATTACTATAAGAGGAATACATGCTTTTTATAGACAACAATGTAGTAGAGATGATAAAGAGACAAAATCCAAAAGCAATTTTTGTTAATACTTGGCAAATTCTGTTAAGTGGCATACAAAATTATTTTCATATTGCACATACATTTTTCCAATATGAGTATTTTTTATGTTCCTTTCATACACTTAATCTCCTTTTCTAAGCATTTCCATATTTGATTAAATTCAATTTTCATCTTTCTTATATTCCATCTTATAATTATGTGGTGCTTAAACTTTCCTTTATTATTGGACATTTAGACTGCCTCTGATTTTCCATTAATATAATGCATAACCTGAAAAGTGCACTAGTAAAAGCATAAGTGCAGGCAGACTTGGATCATGTCTCAACTATGCCATTTACTACTTGAAATGTGGGGTTAGTTATTAATACTTTGAACCCTCAGGTATTTTTCTTTTTCATTCTTAAAATGACGGATAATAAATAGTATCTAATGGCAATTGCTGTTAGGACTAAGTGACTTAAAACCCATAGAAAAGCCTGAGCTTTTTTTTTTAGAAAGTATTAGATACATGCTAGCTTGTATTATAATGTAATATTGTTTTAATTTTTGTACACGAATCTGCATTTCAGATTATTTCTGGAAGTAAATTTGCTCATTCAAAAGTCAGTGATCTTTACTTCCAAATTGCTTTCCAAAATAGTCCAGTTTATAACCTTTAAAGTTATTTTTAAATGTTAAGTTTCTTTATCAATACTAAAGCAGTAAATAACTCATTCAGAAAATAACATGGTTTAGAGAGCCACTGGAATTCACATCCTCTTTAGATGTAAAAACTATGCATGTGCATCAGAAAGCATTATGTGCATCTGATTTTGATTTCATCTTTTTTTCAAAATCAGATAATCTGAGTTTCATGAGGTCTGTCAGCATTTTATGTGTATATACATATGTCCTATTTTCTTAAGTAGGCGGAACAGTAGTCCTTGTAAATCTCAGGAAGCTCTGTATCTCAAGAAAGGTAAAGGACCACAAGTGTAAACATAACCCTCCTAAAGTATGAGCCCTGTTGATCTGCTTAAAGAACTTCAAACAGGGCTTCTCTGGTGGCACAGTGGTTAAAAATCTGCCTGCCAATGCAGGGGACACGGGTTTGAGCCCTGGTCCAGGAAGATCCCACATGCCACGGAGCAACTAGGCCTGTGTGCCACAACTGCTGAGCCTGCGTGCCTGAAGCCTGTGCTCTGCAACGAGAGAAGCCACCACAATGAGAAGCCCGCGCACGGCAATGAAGAGTAGCCCCTGCTCCCTGCAACTAGAGAAAGCCCGCGCACAGCAACGAAGACCCAACGCAGCCAAAAAAAAAAAAGAACTTCAAACAGATCTTTCCTTGTTTCTCTGGGCCAGGTATGTTATTCAGCATAAACATGTGGTGTTAACTTCTTTTATCTTATCTCCTTTGGCTTATATTGTCTATAACCTTTTTTAAAAACTCAAAGTAAAGAGTTAAAGAATCTACTAAGTAAGGTGTTGAATAATGACTCTATTATCATTTTGAAGTTCACTTTAAATGTAACTAACTGGAAGCTTTAAAATAAGTTCCAGCTATCTGCTTTTGCTTCAACACATTCATTAATAAATGTACTAAAAATTCATTCAGTTAAGAGACAAGTTTTTTTTTTTTTTTTTTTTTGCCTTTTGACTAATTACATCTAATTAGAAGACACATTGAAATATAGAGCACGACACAGTTTACATTTATCTTTCCCTTTTGGCAGGGGTGGGGGTGGCTGCCAGCTGCGTATTTGCAAAGTGCTAATCAAGAACCAATTACTTTTAGGTGCAAATGTATTTAATATTCTATGTCTCTGTACATCCGTATGTCCAGAAAGCAGAAAGCCTTGAAAGCTGAAGGCATTTGGGACACTTAGAATACTAAAGTAAACTAGTAAATAAAAACAAATAAACAAATTAAGTTAATCTCACCTTTGGGTTTGGGGATTAAAACAAACAAACACAATCCTCAAATAAGTGATCTTTTGACTAAGTTACTTGTATAAAAGCCTTTAGAGATTTGATTACTTTCAAGAGAAAGATGTGGTTTCCTTAAAATTACTTCCCTTAACCTTCACTCTCCCAGGGGCTTTCTGGATTTTAGATAAGAATGTCAGCTATGCTAATGTGAAAGCTGCTTATGAAAGGATCAGATCAAAGGTCTGAAATACAAATAACTATTGAAAAGTTAGTTGTTGGACATTTACCCTGCTTATCTGCTTCAACTTTGAGTTGGGCAAACATCATTGGTAAGAGAAAGTTGACTCTTGTCTATTTAATTTAGAGTTCTTGTTGAGTTTGATTACTTGTTTCCAATCTTATTTAGTTGATATTATAAAGATACAGTCCCAGGAAAAAGATTATGAGTGGAAAGTAGAACATGCAAATCAGAGAGACTAATGGAAAGCTATATGAAGAGACCATTCACAGGTCCCAAATTTCTGTTCACTAGCAATTTGAAAAGAAAATCATGAAATAATAGAACCAAAGACATTTCCAGGAAATCAGCAACAAGTTGCTCATTTCTTGAATCTCCTCCACCAAGCCAAGAATTTGGAGCAAATACTGTGACTCACCAGACAGTGATTCAGGAGTGAACTTCTGAATAGAAATTTAATATAATTTGGAACACTAAAGAATATAAAAAGTTCTACCCTAACTTATCTGATAATATATAATTTAAATAAAAATAGTCCACCGTATTATTAGTGAATCACAGAGTGAGAGACTTGCCAGTGTCTCAGATTCCTTCTACCTCTTTCAATTTATAACTGAAGAAAGTGTCTTATGAAAGGTGCTCAGTAAGTCAGGTTTCCTGCCCTTTTGACAGTATCAGAGTACCCCCATGGAAGTGAACCCAAGGGAAGGTGATAGAAGACTTCCACTCAGGATTTTACAACAGCTTCTCCTATTTTAAAAATAAGATTTTTTTTTTCCCCTAAGAAATGTTCCTTTACTAATGAACAGAGGTTACCACAGGGTCATGGAAATGAAACACCTAAATGTAAGCAGTTACTTGCTCAAAATGATATTATTAAATTAGCTGTACAGTAGCTTTATGGCAGTCCTAAATTCTGAACTCTTTATGCATAAAGACCACTACTGTCTTGTTTACTTATTCTCAGTGCTAGGGATATTCGACAAATTTTGTTAAATGAATGACTAAATCTTCACAAATATAAAATACATAGACCCTGTCCAAGGTGAGTAACCACATCTGTCTGTTAACTTTAATTGGTTAAAAACTAGTGACCACATGCTCTTATTCCTATCACACTTACATGCTTCCATATTTTCATATCTTCATATCATCATAATAGCTTGGTAAATTATCCCCCTCCCCACTTGGTCCAAGAAAACTACTCTTTTAAGAATATTTATAAATTTTTAGTTGTTCATGTTCTAGGTAGCACTTACAGAGAATATGCTTTTTCAACATAATTCAACTATTTTATTTTTCCTTTATTCTCTTCATTAGAACAATGTTTAACACACCCTCCCCCACCCCCATGTACACATACACACAAACACACACACAAAGAGGCACACACAAATTTAGAAGAAATATGTCCCTTATCTGGGGAAATTTTTAACATTAGGCCTACCCTGCTTTCAGGGAAACAGAAACCATGAGTTTGAACATTTGCATACATATCGACCTAAGGCTTTCTAATCAATGCGAAGTCCCTTAGGATACCTCCAGTGATTCAGAGAAGGCTGAGGAGATCTAATACTGGCTAAAGAGAGAGTGATGAAAAGAGCAGAAACTGAGCAGAAATAGAAAGGATTGAAAATCCCACATTGGGGGGTCTCTGAGGAATGGCCAATATTCATACTCAGACAGCTCTTGTCTTTGGAGTTTTATGGGATGGTGAAGCATGAGTAAATAGGATTAGAGTACGTTACCAGCACATAGTAAAGCTAATGATTGCAGGGATGGAACAGGGCAAGGCTTGGAACATAAGTACTAAGCCACATTTACTTAAAGAATGTAAAATATTATGTGCGAACATAACAGTAATTACAATTTAAATAATTTTCAGTCTTTCATTCTGTACTGGAGAAAAGTAAAATATAATATAAAGTAGAAAGTTTTCAATTGCTAAGACATTTATAAGGTCTTTCAGGGTTAGAATTATAGCAGAATATAAGCACAGAATATTTAAAAATATAGAACCTCCTTTAATTCAACATGTAAACATATATGAGGCATTCCAATTAAGATATTGATTTCAGAGATACAAAATTATTTTCCATATTTGCAAAACCATTGTGTGTACAGTTTATCTTATCAATTATGGTTGTGCGCCCAATTCTATGTTTTAAAAAAAAAGCTTTCTAGTTGTAGATGTTAGAGACATTTATTTTCCGTACAGAGGCCAGACTTATTGTTTTATTGGAACAATCTTTAGTTTCATTTGATTCTCCCATCATTATTGTCACAAAATCACCATGAAGTTCTCATAATGTACTTCCACACATTCCAACAAGAATTAGCCCCAGTAAAGAGCTTTCTTTTCTTTGGGGATTTAATCATTGTGTAGTTGAGAAAAATGCATGTCCTTGTACATGTCATTCTATGAGACTCTAAATTATGATTACCCCCCTCCCAAGTTAGATTGCTTTTCTCAGTCTTTAAATTAACATCTTAAAAAAGTTATTTTATACTCAGGCAAAGATTAAATATGTTCTTTATATCTCATAAATCTCTTTTTAAAGTTATTTTTGTTTATCTTTTAAGAGTGGTTTTAGATTCACAGTAAAATCAAGAAAAAAATATAGTGATTTCCCACACACTCCTTTCCCTCATGCATGCATAAGTCCCCCATTACCAATATGCCCCACAAGAGTGGTACACTTGTTACAACTGATGAACCTCCATGAATACGTCATAATCACTCAAAGTCCGTAGCTTACCTTAACTTTTGATGATGAACATTCTATGAGTTTGAACAAATGTATAGTAACATGTATCCACCATTATAGTATCATACAGAATAATTTCACTGACCTAAAAATCCTCTGTGCTCTGCCTGTTCATCCCTTTCCCCTATCAACCCCCACGCCTGGCAACTACTGATCTTTTTACTGTCTCCATAGTTTTGCCTTTTCCAGAATGTCATATAGTTGGAATCCTACAGCATGTAGCCTTTCCAGATTGGCTTCTTTCACCTATTAATATGCATTTAAATTTCCTCCACGTCTTTCCATGGTTTGATAGCTCATTTTTATTTAGCACTGAATAACAGTCCATTCACAGTTTATTTATCCATTCACCTAATTTAGGATATGTAGGTTACTTCCAAGTTTTGCCAATTAATGAATAAAGTTGCTATAAACATCTGTGTGCAGATTCTGTTTTCTTTTTTTAACAGAAATATTTGTACTCATCCTTAAGAAGATAGCAAATTAATAAATGTTAATAATAAATTCAATCAATCTTTTTTTTTTTTGCCATATGCGGGCCTCTCACTGTTGTGGCGGCCTCTCCCATTGTGGAGCACAGGCTCCGGACGCGCAGGCTCAGCGGCCATGGCTCACGGGCCTAGCCGCTCCGCGGCATGTGGGATCTTCCCGGACCGGGGCATGAACCCGTGTCCCCTGCATCGTCAGGCGGACTCTCAACCACTGCACCACCAGGAAAGCCCCAATCTTTAAGTATAAAGGGTAAAATATGAGATTCTTTCCACCCTCCATCTGTCCCTTGTCCTTAGTTCCACAGCGCAAAAGTTAACTACTCTTATCATTTGCATTATATATGAGCCAAACATAAGAAAAGATATTTTTAGAGTGGCAGGGCAGTTCAAGAACAAATGAGAAAAAGATACTGCGATCTTAAGAATTTCTTTCAATGCGGAAAATAAATTTTCCGCATTTTCCACATTTAATTATCTCAATTAAAGAACAATATATAAGACATCCAGGTATATTGTGTAGATATATCTACTTTGTCTAGTTGTATTCTAGTTTACACAGATATATCCTAGAACATCTGTGAGTTTTCTAGATATATTGTCTGGACATACGTAGTTTGCCTATTCTATTTTTTCTAGGTATGTTCTAAAAGAATTCTTAATGAGAAAATAAGATCAGAAAACTTTCATAAATAGATTTTTCTTAACAAAAACTAACTGGGGTCAACTTTATTTTTTAAATAACTAATTTACATGTTTGAAATAGCTAGACACTAACATATTATTTTTAAAAAATAGTCTCATTCCTCCTACCTCTTAAAATAACAACATGTTTTATAACCCAAGATAATGTTTTTAGGAAACCAAGGGCCATCGGCAAAATATATATATATTTAAATACTGTAACCACCTTCTATAATTTAGTAATACTGAGCACTAAAGCCGATTTTTAAAGTTAGGTTTAAAAACATTTACTTTGAGTAATGTTTTAAAAGAATAAGAGGTGAAAAGAACTGTATGTTTTTGATAGTCAAAGACTGAAGAGATTCACAATTTTCCTTTTCTCTTGGAATCTATTTATTTTACTTTAACTGAAACATTCCCTCCCTGACTTATCAGTTCATGGGTTCTTAACTCTAACAACTTTCTAGGCCTGAAGAGAATTCTTAGTTCTTATTCTACAGTTCACCTCATCATTTGCTAACCATATTTCAACAAGCTACTGTGTTTACTTTTCATCTCCTGCTTCAAAATTTTCTGCGGTTTCCCTTCTTTCCTTGTAGAAGTTTTACAAATAAATCTTCATGGTATTAGAGCATAATGTCTTCTTTTGAAACCTCAGAAAAATAGTTATATACAGTAATGGACTGGCTTTCTTACTACATTTGGGAAGAAAATATCAAACAAAGGGAACATTTTAGCCACAGAAAAGTAAATTTAGCTTAAGAAAAAATAAAGTGGAGAGTCTATTTAATTTCAGAAGTTAAGAAAAACATGTCAAAAATAAAAGTCTAACAAGAAAACATTAATTATGCCTGTTTCATAATGACTCCAAGTGTATTATTAAACATATATAGTAGTCCAAATAAAGTGCTTTAAGCCTTTCTTTATCAGAAATGCAAAAAAAAGATTACCCAAAAGTAATAAGATGTCTACAGTGATCTCCAGAACCCCGGCTGTGCTCACCCCTTGACCCCACACCGTGCTCCACTCTCAACCACTGGCATTCTCTCTGCACTTCAAATAAGCCAGCTACTCTCAGGACCTTTGGGCACTTCTGTCCCTTTCTCCTGTGACTTTCTTTCCTCAGGTATCTGCACTGGTGACATCTACTCACCATTCAGGATTTAGCTCAAATTTCATTTCCTGACTACATTCTCTAATTAGGTTCATTAACATTGATTTGCTCTCTATCATCTTACTCTGTTTTACTGTTTTAATAGCAACACATCTCCCTAAAATTTTCATGCCCATTTAATTGTCTTTTGCCTGTATTTTCCCTAGATTTAACCTTTATGTCAGTGGGATCTTTTTGTCTTGTTCCCTTTCTGTAGCGCAATTCCAGAAGACCGAATGTCACATAAGTTATTGAATAAATATTTTAATAATTATTTAATTCCATTAATGCTTATGGCATCTTAACAACATCAACTCTGCTTGACTGGGCAGAGAGGATTGGGCATTTTACAAATGGAAAGACTTATTTTCCTGGAGTGCATTTATCTTTTCAGTGTTAGCATCACCAGTAAGTATCTAATTTGAACAAACTGCTTAGGTTGAATTTCCTACTATGGGAACCCAATGCCTTCTAATGAATGTCTTCTCAATATTATTGTAAAGTTATTTGACAGAGTAAAACTAAATTAATTTATTAATTCAACAAATATTTATCTAACACCTATTACATGCCTAGGAAGCTCTAGGGATTGGGATATATCATTGAACAGGATAACAGCAATAAAATTTTCTTCTTCTCATGGACCTGACATTTTAGAAGGAAGAGATAAATAAATTAAAAATAATAAATTTATAAATGTCAGAGAAAGAAAAACAAGAAAGAAAAAAAAAAGAAAAGAGAAAGGTGATATGTAGAACCAGATGACTGTGATAAATAGTTACAGGGTCAGGGCAGGTTGAAATTTTAAAGAGGATATTCAAAGCAGGCCTTATAAAGGTGAGAAAGATATGTAGAGAGATGTGGGAGTTATTCCAGGCAGACAGAATCGCCATCATAAAGGTCTTAAACTAGGGAAAAGGCCTGGACCTGTGGAGGAACAACAAGAAGGTTAGTATGACTAGAGCTGTATCAGTGAGGTGAAGAGATGAGTAGGAGGCAAGGGGTGTGTGTGTGTGTGTGTGTGTGTGTGTGTGTGTGTGTGTGTGTGGGAGAGAGAGAGAGAGAGAGAGAGAGAGAGAGAGAGAGAGAGAGAGAGATTAGGTAATAAAAGATGTTGGCTATTGTAAGAACTATAGATTTTACTGTGAGTAAAATGTGATGCCTTGGCACTATGCAAAGTAGCAACGTTATTTATGATTTTAAAAGATCTGGCTGTTGTGTTAAGAATATACTGTGGCGATCAAGGTTGAAATGTCATTGGCAAATCTCACTAACAATTCCCAGGAAATAAAAATAGAATCTGGGTAATAAAGTCCAACCTTTTTTTTCCCTTTGTGCTAAGTATAGTTTCACTTGCTCATAGGGTCCCAAGTGCAGAGGCCTTGCATCGGGCTGGCACTGCAGACCAGAGTTCCTATGGAGAAACAACTGCACCTGACACTTCAGCTTGATGGACCACGCACAGAGGTGCACATGCCACCACAATTCAAGGTGGCGACAGTGTACCGTGTGCAGAAATGCTGCACCTGGTACTGTGACCTGGAGCACCACGAGCAGCACAGCTGCAACCGACCTGTGAGAACTCTGTTCCCCTCCCTGCTGACCAGAACCCTATAAAGCAGCCCCACTCACAACCTCTCAGGGAGAGTGTAAACTCTAGAGCAACTTGAACCCAGGTGTGGTATGCATACAGTGTAGCCCCCAGAGTAATCTGAACTAAGCCCCCTTGAGGGTATCATACTGTGGCATCACATGTCTGCTCACTGCCTCTGGCTGGCCTTCCCATGATACTGGATGCCCCAGGGACATGGGGATCTGTGGACAAGAGGGAGCCACAGCAGTCTTGCCCGCTGTCTCACCAGTAGTGCTGTCCTCTTGACCCCTGTACAATGCAATAGTGGCTGCATCAGGGCTTTTTGCCCTCCTCAACAACATCCAGAGGTCAACATAGCATTTTCCATAGTCACTTTTGGTTTGGTAAAGGAAAGTGGCCAGCCACGTAAGACAAGTGGCGAGACTGGGAAAAGGCCCAGGCAATAAGGATTGCCTGACAAAATGGAATGAGGGCACTTGATCCAAGTTCAGGGAAAGGCACCGGGGATGCATGAGTGCAAAAGCATCCCAAGGTTGGTATGTGGCTATTGCCCTCCAATGTCAACCAGTCAGCATGGGAATCCGGACTGGCCACCCACAGAGGCTCTGGACTGTGCTGAGTGACCCCCGGCCACCACCAAGGGACAGCAAGCCAAGGAAACTAGATCCAATCAGTGTACCATACGTAAACAAGAGGGACACTGGAAGAGAGAATGCCCTAGCCACACCCGAAGGGAGATGGAAATGGTAGATCCTGGCCACTATGCTCAAAGGCAGATGGTCCAAACAGATAAAAAACCAATGGGACTAGTCAGCTCCATTTCACCCTCAGCTGGCACTCCAACTGACCCTTGAGAAGTCCCGGATGACACTGGACATAGGGGGAAAGCCTGCTGAATCTCTGGTAGAGACCAAAGCCACTTACTCAGTTCTGAACATCAGATCAGGCAAATTTGTTCACAAGAGTTGTAAAACTATGGGGGTATCAGGGAAGGCCCAAGAACAGGCATTCATAGAACCATTAGGCCTAACTGACCAGGGCCTTATTAGACCATGTCAATCAGCCTATAATAACCTCATTTTCCCTGTAAAGAAACCCAGTGGGGAATACCGAAACATGCAACAAAAACAATACTGCTGGACAGTCCTGTCCCAAGGGTTTAAAAATTCCACTCCCCCCCCCATATTTGGAGAAACTTTAGCTAAAGACCTAACCCTCCTCCAGTATGTAGACAACATTCTGATAACCAGCCCTACTAAGGAGGCCTCTGTAAAATACTGTAACCACCCTTAACCACCTAGCTGATAAAGGATATAAGGTGTCCAAGAAAAAGGCTAGGGTGACCTGTCTAGGCTTCATTCTCACACTCACACAAGTCAGAGAAGCCTACCCCAGGAAAGGAAAGAAGCCACTTGCAGCCTTGCCTTCCTAAAACTAGAAGACAGCTTAGGGGTTTCCTGGGGATGGCTGGCTTTTGCCACATCTGCATATCTTAAGTATGATCTAATGGCTAGGCCTCTATAAAAAAGTTGAAAGGAAAGGATGATGACCCTTTTGAATGAAATTCAGAATGCAAAGGGGCCTTTCAAGCACTAGAAAAGCAATTTCTTCAGGTCCCTGCCCTGGTCCTCCCAGATTTAGCTAAACCCTTTGACCTTTACATTCATGAGAGAAAGGAAATCAGCACTATTAGCTCAAAAACAGGAACCCCTTACTCGGTGGTTCCTTCTTTCTCTAAACAATTAGATCAAACTGCTAAGGGATGGCCTCCTTGCCTATAGGCAGTAGCAGCTACAACAACCCCGCTAAAGGAAGATGAAAAGTTAATGTTTGGTCAGCCAGTCACTATATGGACTCCACAACAGGTTCAGGTTTAGTAAGTTCTAAATGAATGGCTATCCCCCAGAAGGCCTATTCAAGTTCAGGCTATGCTTTTAGACACCCCAGTGGCTACCATAAAAACCTGTTACACACTAAATCCTGCCACCCTACTACCCAGAGAAAAAGGGGCCCTGAAGCATGATTGTATAGAAACCATAGACACGATCTATTCTAGATGTCCTGACCTGACCTAGGAAGTGAGCCTTTCCCAAACGCTGAAGAGGAATGGTTCACAGATGGGAGCAGTTTTATGAGAGAAGTAAAAAGCCTGGCGGGATACACAGTCATAGAAGACATAAGTCATAGAAGCAAGAACCCGATTCTCAGCGACTTCTGCACAAAAGGTGGAGTGGATAGCCATCACCTGAGACTTAGAGCTTGGGACAGGGAAGATCTTAAATGCTTACACAGATTCCCGGTATGCATATGACATCCTACACGCACATGGGTTTATTTGGAAAGTAAGAGTTATGCTTACTGTGGAAAATTAACGTGTGAAACGTGGCTTAAAGCATATTGAAGCTCTTAGAAGCAGTACCACTTCCAAAAAAGGTGGCAGTGATTCATTGTAGGGCTCACCAAAAAGGAGATGCAGAGGTGACAAGGGGAAACAACAAGGCAGACACAACTGCTAAAGGGTGGCTGGCCCTAGAGCCAGTAACTTGGCAATTACCCCTCCTCACACCGCAAAGGGCAGATCCATCCAATTATTCTCCAATCTGCACAAAGGGAGAATTAGATAAAGCCCCAAAATGGGGCTTCAATAGAGTTCTAGGAGGCCATGGGTGGCTAGTTAATGAACATGGGCAATATTTCTTTCCTCAAACTGCACAAGCCATCAGGGAGCTCATCAAGGAATTCACTGCAGGAGGGAAGCATTATATAATTGGTTAATTGAGGTCATGATAACTCCTGTCATGAAAAGTATAATCAATCAGATAGTTGACACATGCCCCATCTGCACAATGAACAACCCCAGCACGAACCCCCAGATAACATCTATCAGACCAGAGGGACATATTTTGGAGAAGACTGGCAGATGGATTTCACTGTCATGAAAAGGGTACTGGGCAATTTCAGGTATCTCTTGGTGCTAGTAGACACATTTTCTGGGTGGACAGAAGCATTCCCTGCTAGAACTGAAACTGCAGCTGAAGTGGCTAAGGCACTACTAAAAGAAATCCCCAGGTTTGGACTCCCAGGATCTCTACAAAGTGATAATGGTCCAGCATTTGTTTCTCAAGTGAAGAAGGGGATAACGAGTGCCCTGGGCAGAAAATGCACCTTGCGTTCAGGCTGGAGATGCCAATAATTGGGGAAAGTAGAGCAATCCAATCAGACTTGAAACGGGCCTTAGTCAAGCTATGTTAGGAAACTCAAGAAAACTGGATTAAGTTGTTTCTGATTGCCCTGCTCCGCATGCAGTTAGTCCCAAAGGATAAGTTAAAGTTAAGTGCATTTAAACTCCTGTTACAATAGAACCATTCCCCAAGTCTGAGAGAAGGGACACCTTAACCCCCTTGAAATGGAACAACTCAAGTGTGCCCTTCAGGTAGGAGTGACCATGAAAGTTCCCACAGAATATGGTGACTGGATGCTGCCCATGCCCGTCAATCTGGCCCTCCACCCCTTTCAGGAGATGGGGTGCACCTAAAAACCTGGAAAACAGGCAGCCCACAAAGTCAGCTCACTCCTAAGTGGAACAGATCCTACTTAGTGATCCTAACCACCCATTCTCCTCTGAAGTTGTAGGGGAGTTCACACTGGAATGAAGAGGGCCCTGGGCCCCAACCTCCAGAGAGACAACTTGGGCCAATGAACCCCCTTGATTACTCATGTGAACCTCTCTCTGACTTGAAGCTTCTCGTGCAAAAAACAACCAAAGTGTAACCAGGGATATTCAGGCCATGGCAGTGACCTCAACATCAGGGCACAGGCAAAAAACCTAGATACCTTCATTTTCAGAAAAAAATTTGACATGTGACCATTATTCTAATATTCTTGCTAATACTTGGACATTTTGTCTCCAAAAGGTTAGACAAATGATGGTCGCTCAGAGATACAAACAGGTAGGGCTGACGCCTGGTAACCATCAAACACATCTAAAGGCGGCTGGAAAAAATTCTGCTCCTCTACCTGGGGTCATGATGACGTCCACACTCGCCAAGAAGTAGTTACAGAAGACAAAACTGTGTCCCTCTGCACCCCTCAAGAATGAAAAGCAGGACAAAAGGCACAGGAGGGATTTGTCAAATCGGCAAAGCCCATTAACAATTCCTGGGAAACAAAAATAGAATCTGGTGACCATATGTGCATGGGTTTATCTCTGGGCTTTCTATCCTGTTCCATTGATCTATATTTCTCTTTTTGTGCCCGTACCATACTGTCTTGATTAATGTAGCTTTGTAGTATAGTCTGAAGTCAGGGAGCCTGATTCCTCCAGCTCCATTTTTCGTTCTCAAGATTGCTTTGGCTATTCGGGGTCTTTTGTGTTTCCATACAAATTGTGAAATTTTTTGTTCTAGTTCTGTGAAAAATGCCAGTGGTAGTTTGATAGGAATTGCATTGAATCTGTAGATTGCTTTGGGTACTAGAGTCATTTTCACAATGTTGATTCTTCCAATCCAAGAACATGGTATATCTCTCCATCTATTTGTATCATCTTTAATTTCTTTCATCAGTGTCTTATAATTTTCTGCATACAGGTCTTTTGTCTCCTTAGGTAGGTTTATTCCTAGATATTTTATTCTTTTGTTGCAATGGTAAATGGGAGTGTTTTCTTGATTTCACTTTCAGATTTTTCATCATTAGTGTATAGGAATGCCAGAGATTTCTGTGCATTAATTTTGTATCCTGTTACTTTACCAAATTCATTGATTAGCTCTAGCAGTTTTCTGGTAGCATCTTTAGGATTCTCTATGTATAGTATCATGTCATCTGCAAACGGTGACAGCCTTACTTCTTCTTTTCCGATTTGGATTCCTTTTATTTCCTTTTCTTCTCTGATTGCTGTGGCTAAAACTTCCAAAACTATATTGAATAAGAGTGGTGAGAGTGGGCAACCTTGTCTTGTTCCTGATCTTAGTGGAAATGCTTTCAGTTTTTCACCATTGAGGATGATGTTGGCTGTGGGTTTGTCACATATGGCCTTTATTATGTTGAGGAAAGTTCCCTCTATGCCTACTTTCTGCAGGGTTTTTATCATAAATGGGTGCTGAATTTTGTCGAAAGCTTTCTCCGCATCTATTGAGATGATCATATGGTTTTTCTCCTTCAGTTTGTTAATATGGTGGATCACGTTGATTTGCGTATATTGAAGAATCCTTGCACTCCTGGAATAAACCCCACTTGCTCATGGTGTATGATCCTTTTAATGTGTTGTTGGATTCTGTTTGCCAGTATTTTGTTGAGGATTTTTGCATCTATGTTCATCAGTGATATTGGCCTGTAGTTTTCTTTCTTTGTGACATCCTTGTCTGGTTTTGGTATCAGGGTGATGGTGGCCTCGTAGAATGAGTTTGGGAGTGTTCCTCCCTCTGCTATATTTTGGAAGAGTTTGAGAAGGATAGGTGTTAGCTCTTCTGTAAATGTTTGATAGAATTCGCCTGTGAAGCCATCTGGTCCTGGGCTTTTGTTTGTTGGAAGGTTTTTAATCACAGTTTCAATTTCAGTGCTTGTGATTGGTCTGTTCATATTTTCTATTTCTTCCTGATCTTTGATAAAGGAGGCAGGAATGTACAGTGGAGAAAGGACAGTCTCTTCAATAAGTGGTGGTGGGAAAACTGGACAGGTACATGTAAAAGTATGAAATTAGATCACTCCCTAACACCATACACAAAAATATGCTCAAAATGGATTAAAGACCTAAATGTAAGCCCAGAAACTATCAAACTCTTAGAGGAAAACATAGGCAGGACACTCTATGACATAAATCACAGCAAGATCCTTTTTGACCCACCTCCTAGAGAAATGGAAATAAAAACAAAAATAAACAAATGGGACCTAATGAAACTTCAAAGCTTTTGCACAGCAAAGGAAACCATAAACAAGACCAAAAGACAACCCTCAGAATGGGAGAAAATATTTGCAAATGAAGCAACTGACAAAAGATTAATCTCTAAAATTTATAAGCAGCTCATGCAGCTTAATAACAAAAAAACAAACAACCCAATCCAAAAATGGGCAGAAGACCTAAATAGACATTTCTCCAAAGAAGATATACAGATTGCCAACAAACACATGAAAGAATGCTCAACATCACTAATCATTAGAGAAATGCAAATCAAAACTACAATTAGATATCATCTCACACCAGTCAGAATGGCCATCATCAAAAAATCTAGAAACAATAAATGCTGGAGAGGGTGTGGAGAAAAGGGAACCCTTTTGCACTGTTGGTGGGAATGTAAATTGATACAGCCACTGTGGAGAACAGTATGCAGGTTCCTTAAAAAACTACAAATAGAACTACCAGATGATGCAGCAATCCCACTACTGGGCATATACCCTGAGAAAACCATAATTCAAAAAGAGTCATGTACCAAAATGTTCATTGCAGCTCTATTTACAATAGCCTGGAGATGGAAACAACCTAAGTGTCCATCATCGGATGAATGGATAAAGAAGATGTGGCACATATATACAATGGAATATTACTCAGCCTTAAAAAGATACGAAATTGAGCTATTTATAATGAGGTGGATAGACATAGAGTCTGTCATACAGAGTGAAGTAAGTCAGAAAGCGAGAGACAAATACCGTATGCTAACACATATATATGGAATTTAAGGAAAAAAAATGTCATGAAGAACCTAGGGGTAAGACAGGAATAAAGACACAGACCTACTAGGGAATGGACTTGAGGATATGGAGAGGGGCAAGGGTAAGCTGTGACAAAGCAAGAGAGAGGCATGGACATATATACACTACCAAATGTAAGGTAGATAGCTAGTGGGAAGCAGCCGCATAGCACAGGGAGATCAGCTCGGTGCTTTGTGATCGCCTGGAGGGGTGGGATAGGGAGGGTGGGAGGGAGGGAGACACAAGAGGGAAGAGATATGGGAACATATGTATACATATAACTGATTCATTTTTTGTAAAGCAGAAACACACCATTGTAAAGCAATTATACTCCAATAAAGATGTGAAAAAAAAATAGAATCTGGGTAATAAAGTCTAACCTTTCTTCCTTTGTGCTTAGTCTAGTTTCACTTGCTCACAGAGTGCCCCATGTAGAGACCTTGAACCTGGCACTTCAGACCAGAGTTCCTGGTACGAAATGTCTGTGCCAACGACACTTCAGCTCTTCAGGCCGGGTGAAGAAGTGCTGCGCACGACACTCAATTCAAGATGGTGACAGCAGGCTGTGTGCAGAGACACTGTACCCAGCACTGCCATCTGGAGCCTGAACAGATAGCAGAGCTGTGCCCGCCCCAGCCTTGAGAGAACTCCGGCCCCGCCCCGCTGATGAGATCCCTTTAAAGCAGCCCTGCCCCCAGCCTCTCTGGACTGCATGTACTCTAGAGCACGGGTTCGCAACTCTCCATTCTTTGATCAAAGAATAAAGCTTTCCTTTGCTTCTGAACTGAACTGGGTTTTGTTCTATTGGCTTGAAAGACACAGGGCAGAAGGTCCCTTAATGGGGACCGACTCAGGAGGGTCAGTAATGGAAACAGGGAAACCAGTTAGGAGCATGTTACAGTAATCCTGGAGAAAGATGGTTATGGCTCAGATCACAGTGGTTGTGGTTAACCCTAACATACTTAATATAAGCAAGGTACTACCTAAGGCAGTTTGTTCGTAAGAAGCAGTGCCAAGAATTGGTAACAAATTTGGTCTGTGTTTATGGATGTATGTAGTAGAAGATGGAGGTGGTGGTGCTGACTAACAGCATACCATGAAGGAAATTTTGGAGTAGCAATATGTTGAAAGTAAAAAAAAAAAAAAAAAAAAAAAAGGAGAAAGAGAGTGAGAGCAAGCACAAGCAAGAGAGAAAGTTATATACCCCCTTTTTGGGCAATTCTACTCATCTTCCCACCACCAGATAAATTTTCCTCAAGTACAACTCTGGTTATGTCTACCTTCTCCTCAAGAAAAATGTATGGCCCTTTATCACCCATAGGACAAAGGTCAACCTTATTAAACTAGAACCCACAGTTTTGGATTAAACAATCTTTCTATTTTATTTCCTCTACTCTTTTTCTCATATCTCAGGATTTTGTGAAAAGCAGTTATCTCTTTCCTTTTACAAATCTCAATATTTTGTATTTCAGTATATTTTTGTCTAAATAGAATGCTCCTTTCTTGTGACCTTTCTCTTTAGTGTTTATCCTCTTTTCAGGCCCATCCTATGTGACACCTCCTTCTTGAAGCCCTCTCTGATTACCCTCATGCCTTTGACCTACCACCCTATTTTAAGTAAAATTGTTTTATGGCTCCTTATTATTTTTCAGATTGTATTATCAATGTTCAATCAAAATGCCTACTTTAATTATATGTAGGAATTTTCAACAAGCAAAAGGAAGCAATGTGTATTTTAACCAGAAGAAATCTTATAAACTTAAACATAAGATAAAAATGAAATCCTATGAAATTAAACTAAGATGAAACATGTTACATGTTTAAGATCACACAACTAATATGTGATGAAACGGGGATTTTATCATTATACTAGCGTCTCACTATACTATATTATAACATTCCTTGGTGATCTGAAAACAGTTCTTTAGGATTCAAATTTTCTTTGTGTATAGGAGCAGGGGATGCAGGGACGAAACCGTCAAGTAATTTAAATGCCACAAATTGTTTAGATTTTATCCTGAAGTAGGATAAGGAGAAATGGAAGGATAACATAAAAGCTCTTCCTGTGTCTGTCTGGGTTGTGCCCTGCATAAGGGCTTCATAACTCCATGGATGTCATTTTATCAGACATGTTCACAGCCTAAACATGTTCTACCTGTGTGAGAGCTTAAGAGTAAGCAGGAACAGTACTAGTCCTCACAACTGACTCAGTGAGGGAGAACCCTGCACTATATAACCGTATGCTGTACATGTGGCCAGGCACACACTCAGGAAAGCATGGACACATAGACTCACTGGCACAGTCAAGTGATCTCAGCTGTTCCCTGTCTGGACCATGCTTTGAAAACTCCCCAAAGTCACTTTTATTTCTTCCTGTTGTGAACATGATGTTACATGGGGTGGGAGTAGGATGTGGAGTGTGCTTGCTGCTAGAAGTATGTGCAGTGCCACAGGGGAGAGGCATTGTGAGTGGGCTGCACCAATTCACATTCCCACCAACAGTGTAGGAGGGTTCCCTTTTCTCCACACCCTCTTCAGCGTTTACTGTTTGTAGACTTTTTGATGATGGATATTCTGATTGGTGTTAGGTGATATCTTATTGTAGTTTTGATTTACATTTCTCTAATAATTAGCGACGTTGAGCATCTTTTCATGTGCCTCTTGGTCATCTGTACGTCTTCATATATAATGTTATTTAAGTTAGAGGAAGGAGATTGGTGGAAGAGAGTCTAGGTAGATTTCTCAGAATACAAAGTACTTGAAAGGTCAGCTTTTTATAGAACTGGTCATATTTAGACTGCATTCCAAACTGAGGAAAAGGATGACAAAAGCAGTGTTATGAATTCTGAAATGAGATATGGATCAAAAGAACATATTCTTGTTGTCGAAGTTGCCAATCTGGTTGGCATTACTTGAACATAAATTGTTACAGGTAGTTTAGGCCCATAATAAAGAGCTTTGTATTTAATGAAAAGAGATTGGATTTTATCCTGTCAGCACAGGGGAAACAGTGAAAGTTTTAGCAAGGGAATGACAAGTTGATGCAGTGTTAAGTAATCTGCCAACAATGCGGGAGATGATGTGGAAAGAAGGGGAGCTGCTAAGACCAGGAAAGCTATAACAATGACACAGGAATTTATTGATTATAGATGTAATACCAATATGGTTAAAGAGAAATGAACAATGAAATGCAAGACATTGGGAAGAAAGAAACAATGAGACTGCTGACTTCCTAGATGAGTTGAAAGTACACAGGGAGTAGACTCAAAGTGAGAGAAAGGAGTCTAAAAAAGCTAGAAAATCTGGAGAATTGAACATTACAGAAAGAGTAAAGAAAAAAAAGAGAGACTATTTGAAGCAAAGAATAATTCTGAAAAACTTAATTTTATATGATGGAAAGACATCTGAGGAGATATATATAGCTCAAACTTCTCATCTCAATAATCCCTCACCTCATTCTTAGAAAATAACCATACCTCTTTATTTACAGACTTAAAAAATCAACAAAAGGAAGCTTCTTAACAGCTTGGAACCAATCTTACAAACTGATATGCAAGTGTAACTCTCCTTTTCTCCTTGTCTGGAGAAGCCTTCCCACCTTATCTAAGGCCTAGGTGCTGGGTTCTATTTCCCCAGAGACTTTACTCCATAGATTTTCTTTTCTTTCTGGGATTTTCAATCTCTCCCTTTCCTTGGGCTACCTCCCATTTGTATTTCAACTGAAACAAACTTTTTCCATGTTAGGATGAGAAGCATAAAACAAATCCAAATACCTAATCTTGATCTACCACCCCCTCATGAAACTCCTCCCCTTTCAGCTACAGGTCTGTTGGATTCTTTTATTTAAAGTCTAGGGTTTCCCTGGTGGCACAGTGGTTGAGAGTCTGCCTGCCGATGCAGGGGACACGGGTTTGTGCCCCGGTCCGGGAGGATCCCACATGCTGCGGAGCAGCTAGGCCCGTGAGCCATGGCCGCTGTGCCTGTGCGTCCAGAGCCTGTGCTCCGCAACGGGAGAGGCCACAACAGTGAGAGGCCCGCGTACCGCAAAAAAAAAAATAAAGTCTAAACACTAACTGTCCAAGGTGGACACATTTCACTCACCAACAGCCCTGTGCCATCTATGTTGCCCTCTAATAACTCCAATGAAACTGCTCTCCACAAAGTGTCACATTATTGCCTTTCTCCCAATTCTGTAGAAGATTTTTAGATATCTTATTTGATATCTTAGTAAGATTTGACACTATTGACCTGATTTTCTTTTGTGAAGGGCTTTCTTTTCACTCTTGTGAAATCACAATTCCCTGCATTCTATCCTATGTTATTGGCCCCTTTGTCTCTTTTTACGTCTGTGCCTTAAAGGTTTGTGATGTTCAGGGCATAGTCCTTTGCACCCATCTCTTCTAACTCTGTCCACTCTCCCCTCATTATCTTGTCCACTCCTTTGGCTTTAGTTACCATCTGTATGTTGAGGAATCCAATAGTATTTTCTCTATCCCATTTCCTTCATCTAAGTTCCAGAGTCACATATACCCAGTGATTTCATGGAAACAAGTTCTGGGTTGTCTTATAGGTACCACATTCCATTTAGTTGTCCAAGCCAAAAACATTTAACCCCTACCACACTATACCAATTAACCATCAAGTCTTGCTTTAAGAATATTACATATCCAGGTAACTTGGAATCTAAATAAATTTTTTTGAAGCTTCAAAGTGTAATTTAAAAATTTCTAGCATTTTTTGGATACAGCAATTAAACTTTGGAAGAAATCAATTTGTTTTGGAAAAATCCCTAGAATTATTCTTATATTTATAAATATAAATCAATTTCTCATCCATTGTTCTTGGAAAAAACTGAATTTTTGATTGATCTCATACTTAAGTAGTGACTATGACTTAAAACTTACTGAAATAGTGGTTACAGTCAAACACTGCGGTGCTTGTTTAGCAGAACTGCTTCCTTGCAGAGTGAAAGAAATATTTATTGTTTTGGGTTTATGGGATCTTCCATAAACCTTTATTTATGGAAATAAATAAATAATATTCTAAATATTATTCTAAATATATATGTTGATGGTATTATCTCTGAAGAGTATTATTTATGGAAGAAGTGAGGGGTGGGTGGCTGTGTATGTGTGTTTGTATGCATGTGCGGTTGGGGTGAATGCACATGTAAGTGCCTGTGAGTGTGTGTATTGTAGTTAAGAGTTACCTAGAGAAGACAGGAAGCAGAGATGTAAAGACAGCAGGAAAGAGGTGGAGAAACATCTTCACCCCATGTAGCTGGTATGACCTTGAACGAAAGAGCCATATCCCTCTTCTAGACTGAAACTCCTCATGTCCCTTTATTCTACGTGGAGTAGAGCTAAAGTTCTTTGCTTAAGAGGTCCCACATCCTTGTGATTTTACCAATAAATATTTCCTCTTGGTTTAGACAGACTGAGTGGTTTAGATAAGAAACATTTATTTCTCACAGTTTTGAAGCCTGAAAGTCTGATATCAGGGTGTCAGCATGGTCATGTTCTTGGTGAGGGCCCACCATCTGATTCACAGGCAACTACCTTCTCCCTGTATCCTAAATGGCAGAGAGAAAAAGTTCTGGTCTCTTCATCTTCTTGTAAGGACACTAATCCTTTCATGGGGGCTCTACCCTCATGACCTAAACTAATCCTAATCATCTCTCAAAGGCCCCACCTCCAAATACCAACACATTGGGGTTTAGCATATGAAATTTGGGATGACACAAACATTCAATCCATAGCATCTACCATTTTTAATGGCTCCACAATAGTCAGGAAAAAAAAAAGCAACTTTTTTACCTAGGACATCTTTTTCTTAAGCATTTATATCATTGATGAAGTTATATTGAAATTACCACTCAATTTTCCAGGAAATGCAATCACTGCACTTTGCAGTTATAGACAGAAGATCTCAGTTCCAGTACAGGTTCTGTCACTAAGTACATATGAGCCACTGAATAAGTCATTTAGTTTTTTGATGCTTTAGTTTCCTCTTCTAAAAATAAGGATATTTAGCTGGATGACTTCTAAGAAATTCTTCATTTATAAGGTTCTGATTATATGATTCAAAAATGTAGCCTGTACCATGCAATGGTCGGTAAAATATTTTATCAATGCAGTTACTTCACTTTAAAGCTCCACAAAAACAAATTCAGCAACAAATATTTTTAAAAAACATTTTAAGACAACAATATTTTTAGAGAATATTTTTAAAGGATCTTAAAGAGTAGAGATAAAGGTTTTTTTTTTACTTGCACTAATTGCTCTGCAAAATACTAGAAACTCTCCTCACGCCAAGAAGCTAGGAGTCCTGCAGACTATAATATTAGTCCAATCTATACCGTGAAATAATCCCATAGCACAGTGATGGTAGGGGGTTTGTATGCCTCTTTGTGAGGTGGCTCTGGAAATCTTATAGGATTCTAAGAATGAGAAATAATTGGCTTTTAATGCCAGGGCAGTCTTTGGCAGGAATGTCAAGGAGAGAAAACAGCACACAGCAATTTGGTAAGGATGAATATCCTCTCAGACAGGGGCGTATGATCACTTGAGCTTTTTTTCCCCCCGAGATGACTTCCAGCCAAAGCAAAAAATCTCCTCTGAATATTACTGAATGCTGGTAAGTCAACAATTCAGACTCATACCCGAAATATATGAAATCTAAGTTAATAATATATTTTTCTACCGCATGTATTCTCATACATGTATCAAATAAAAAAGTTTCCTGATTGAAAGGCTGTATGTTGTAGGTTTACAGTCTAAAAACTTAACAATAAGCAAATGCACTTTCTTCTCATAAGCCACCTTTTTCCCCCAAGATACCCCAGTCATGCTTTCAAAACACATTTTATAAACATTTCACAATGAAAACTGACAAAGATATTAAAATGCCTTAGTTGCTTTGCTCAAGGCTTTCACATGAATAGGCAGACAACACAAAAATCAAGCGAAAGCTGAGATGTTAGCATTAATCTAAACTGTCCACTTTGTCAGTAAAAGTCTCATTTGCTCTGTGCGTTGGTGGAGTTTAGCAGTTCATAAAAGGCAAGGAACATTTTTAAAAAATACAAACTCCATGTTTACGTATGTAATTTTTTTTTTTTTTTAAATTAGGAAATCCTTGATGATATGCAAGGAATACAAGGGAAAAGAGCATTTAACATAAGTACGCAGGGCTGGGACTAGGGTGAAGGTAGTAAGGTATTCACCTTGGGTGCAAAATTTAAGAGAATGCCAAAATCTTCAGTAATCAAGATAAATAATATCTAGTGTGATATTTTAAAAATAACAATGCCAAAATTCCATAATAAAATCTAAAAAATTAAATAAAAACAGGGTATTACAGATTTTTCCCCTTTTCCTCAGTCTCTAGTACGGCTTGGCTTTTTACGTTATACTTTGAAACTTAGAAAAAATGCAGAATTTAAGATAAAAGAGTGTAGCTTCAATGTAACATTCTAATATTGTTCTATTGTGGCACTGAACACATTTTGCAAATGTAGATTAGAGTCTACCTCACTTATATTCTAAACATAGTAGTTGTGTCTCTCCAAGTGTACACTAAGATCTTCAAGTCAGGAATCATGTCCTCTACTTCTCTTATTTCCCATGTTGCCTCATAGTGTTATACATGTAACGACTGCTTGATTAGTCCTTATTAATAAACTGGGTGGATTAAATGAATGCTGATAACATACATGGCTTTCCGGATTAATCCTCAAGCTCTCTTTTCATCAAGTAGCATACCAAAATAAATACAGAACGAAAGAGATGTACTTTGAGGGACAAGAATTAATTTTTAATTTTTTTTTTGCGGTATGCGGGCCTCTCACTGTTGTGGCCTCTCCCGTTGTAGAGCACAGGCTCCGGACGCACAGGCCCAGCGGCCATGGCTCATGGGCCCAGCCGCTCCGCGGCATGTGGGATCTTCCCGGACCGGGGCATGAACCCATGTCCCCTGCATCGGCAGGCGGACTCTCAACCACTGCGCCACCAGGGAAGCCCAAGAATTTATTTTTTTGATATGTGTTTTGAATGTATTGAAATGTATATGTTTCATCTTTTTTCAAAAGAATTTGAGTTGGCTGTCAAATTATATGAAAGTACTGTACTTCTTTGGAGATAACAAGGAAGAGGATTCTATATTTCCACTTTCTATATTAAGATTTTATTATATGTATGATTTGTTTCTATCAAAATTGGTGAGTATGTTCTATAGGTGAAGTCATTTTAGTTTCAAAGAACTCATCCAAAGATGAAATGCATTTACCTTGCCTTCAAGAAACTCACTCCCTGGTAAGTTTTAAGAGATTTCAATACAGTGTAGTGGAATTATTAGTAAAAGTATGCTCAAGCAGCAGATTAAGCACAGAGGAAAAAGTGATTGATTATTGTGGAATCAGGAAAGCAAAGCCTTAATGAGGATGGAAACTGAGTAAAGTTTTGAAGAATGAATTGTATTTTTTGGCTGAACAAGAGTGCAATTGGCATTTCAGACAAAGTTACATGGCCTAATAGACGCAAGAAACATGTTAAGAAGACTCAGAGTAGTTTGGTAACACCACAGCAAAAAATGCATTCATAGATGAAACTGGTTAATCCATAAGTGGTGACAAGAATTATCCTGTATAAGAAGTCACTAAGAGACAGATACTAGGGAGGCTATAAATCCAATTTTCACTTAAAAAATAAACTCTAATGGAGGATTAGAGGACAGTTGCATAGGGTAGAGGTGCCAGTAATTACTGTTGTAATTATGATCATCCCATATGCCCACCTAGGTCATGCACTATACAGCTCTAGGGGCACCATTAGACTCCAGTGGCACTGCTGTATCCTGCAGGCAATATTTATGAAGACAGACACTGAGGCCCTAAACTGATACTAAGGATGCATTGTGAGATGTTAGGAGATGAAATAGAAATAAAATGGAGAACTACTGGATACTGGGGTAAGGTATAATAGGAGGAGTCTAAGTGATTTTTGGTATTTTGTCTTTAATTGCTAAGAATACTCCAATAAGACAGAAAATGTGGTAGAAAAAGTAGTTTTGTTGAATTCTGCAGAAGACAAACATATTCTGTTAGTTTCTTTCCCCCCCAATACTCACAGGTTAATATTTAAATGGCTATGTTTAAAAAACAACATTGTGTTTAAACCGATTTTGAATTTAAATACTGTTCCATTTGTAAAAGAATCCTGGCATATGGCACACAACTGTCAGCTCTAAAATGTTTTCACCATTGGCCCTCATCTCTTCCCCAAATGTTGGACTGTTTAAGTGTTTAGAACAAAGGAAAATGGAGTTCAGCAGTCCAGCTCACAAGTTTCTGATTTCAAACACTGTGTAAATCAAAGTTAATACACTTCACTATAAAGGTCCATTCCATAGCTAACTGACTTCCTACTACTAGTGAAAATTTAGTGGCTGACATTTTTTTTTAACATTTTATTCAATTAATCTATTCTAAGTGCTCTTTTATTGAAAGAATAAATAAAAGGGATAGTTGTATATATAGTAACACAATCGTTATAAATAAATGCCAATGCAATAGCCAAGAGATTCTGAAAAAGAAGTGTATATATACTAAGTCAGCTAAATTGCAATGTCTGGCCACATTTTTAAAAACGCATTGTTAATTTGTATTCAGATTAGAACTGAGCTTCCTGTGTATGAAGTATTTAAATAATTTTGCAGAGAAAAAGCAAAAGAGAGAACATGCAGGCAGACAGAAGTAAGTTTAACACAACACTGAAGATTGTTGTTGAAGATACAAATAAGAACATGAAGCTGTCCTGATGGCAAACGTATTGACATAATGTCTAGTTCTTCTCTCATTCACGAGAACCATTTAGAAAGTGTGGTTTTTGAAAAGTTGGTGGGCTGGTGGGATTGAGTGCTATACTTGGAACAGATTTCTGAGCACAGTGCCAGATGAGAAAATGGCCCAGGGTTTCAGGAACCTATCCAGTTTGGTGGTAATATTTTCCAAACTTAACACGAAATACTTTACTCAGTCTTATTTTTACTGGATCAGATCTGAATGAGTTTACTTTGTTGCCTCATTCAGTTGGTTTGAGCCTTGTTGATATGGCACATAAACAAAATATTTCTTTCCCTTGTATAGGAAAAAGAGATTAAAAGCATAGAAGTTTAAAACAGCCCCACTGCCATTACTCTTTCTTTCCTTCTCCTCCATGACAGGTTTCATTGTAAAAGTATACATACCTTTTTCCAGGGTCAAACGTTAGCCCAAGATTATCATTATTTACATGAAAATAATAACCATAAATGTGACCTGGACTCTCCATTAGAGTAGTTTCCTAGTTTATAATGTCAAAGAAAACTCACTGAGATCCATGTTAGGTTTTGCATTTAAATTTCAGTTGACACCAAACTACATAAACATTAGATACTGAGTTCTTTAAAGATTTAACTTGAATATAATTCAACATTTTTGTCTTTCTAAATCTCTTTAAAGTTTATCTCATCATACAGAATACTCTCATAGTTGCTTGACCAACACAGAATGGAGAATTAAAAATGCTGGTAGGGCTTCCCTGGTGGCGCAGTGGGTGAGAGTCCGCCTGCCGATGCAGGGGACACGGGTTCGTGCCCCGGTCCGGGAAGATCCCACATGCCGCGGAGCGGCTGGGCCCGTGAGCCATGGCCGCTGAGCCTGCGCATCCGGAGCCTGTGCTCCGCAACGGGAGAGGCCACAACAGTGAGAGGCCCGCG
>NW_021703776.1:23777085-23942061 GCF_005190385.1 Monodon monoceros | reverse complement strand
AAAAAAAAAAAAAAAAAAAAAAAAAAAAAAAATGCTGGTAAAAGCATTTTTTAAAAAGGCCTAGATTCATAAAAGGCAATGTTCCATATATCTGAAGCTTAATTCCTTTAGTCTTGCTGCTTCTGAACAGCAGGTTTTTTTTTTTGTTTGTTTGTTTTGTTTTTTAAAGTTTATATGATGTTGAACCAATTGACTTACCTGACCACTATCTGTATTGCCCTTTTCACCACCACGGATGAGAGGAGATTGTACATTTACTTCACGTGTGTAACAACTCATGACAAAACAAAATGAAAGAAGACTTACCTCATGCCTCCCTTTTAATGTCTTACCACAGTAAGACATTATATAATAAAAAAATTTGATCAGTAATTTTGTTTTCACTGATGGGTTTAAAGTTTATTATTTTCCTGTCAGGCCAAGAAATCAGATATACTAAATTTAAAGTTTTGCAGATATTGTATCAGCTCTACTACTCTGTGGCCTAAAGACATATTGAGACTGTAAGAGCATGTGGCTGACAATGTTGTATAGCAGCTGGTACAGAAGAAAGCTGGCAGAGTACAACGCAGAGAATAAAAAAAGACTTTGCTAGTTGCCATTGTAAGCTTTTTTGTCTTGAAAAAATTGTTACTAGAGCCGTCTTGTTAGCAACTGTCTTTATTACAGTATTTTGAATGTCTATATTTTTGAAATAAAAAAGCAAAGTTTCTATAAATATTTATATATCCTCATTTGAATAAATGGTCCTTCCATTTGACCCAGTCTCCCATCTAACCACATATACTTATAGGAAGTACTACCAAACAATTTTAAGCATGCTGCTGAAACTTCTGGAAAAAATAAATCAATTAAAAAAAATTACTATCAGCCATGCAACATACATCTTAATGCTGACAGATTTCAATTTTCAAATATATTCATATTTAAATTAAATTTAGCTAATTTTAGTTATTCAGATATACATGCAAAAATCTATTTGTTAAGTTGAAAATCCAGATACCTTGGAGTAGTGCTTTCAGAGGAGAATTTTAACTAATACCTATATGGTCTTCCTATCTATTTCACAGAATTTATGTGCTGCATTATGAATAGCAAAGAAATAAGATATCTCTTATTGTTTATAATTAAGTAACTTTATCAGGTATTGAATACTCTCTATTTTTTAAATTTTAAGTTAACTTCCGATTAATTCTATTAAAATTCTTTGCCGTTGGTTAATATGCTTTGAGAAGACTTGCTATATCAGAAGTTTCTGAGACTGTCTATCCTTTTCCCAGCTTTTGCAGAACTGGTTATATCCTGAGCAATGTCTTCTTTACTTCTTTTATAGGTTGTGTTTTATTCTATTTTTATTATGTGTATTTACCCCTATTACTTATTAAATACAAAATTATTTTATAGGGAAGACCGTATCTTTTTTTTAAAAATTTATTTCCCAGTGCCTAGCATGGTAGGGATTAAATAAATACTGTGGAGTGGCCATTTATTAAAATACTGCTTGGCTCCAAAAAGATCAGTCTTTTCCCTTCATAGCCTTCCCTAATGGCCAGGCAGCATCAACAGATCTTGTTCCACATGTGAAATCATACACCTCTCAGACTTCGCGTCTGACAAATTCATACACTTCTCAGACTTCGCGTCTTATTCTATCAGTCATTACTAAATGCATGTTGTCTGACTTTAGCAGGACACCTATTAATGCTTAAACTCCTTATTTCAAATATAACTACTCCTGTTTTTATAATTCTTCTTACCCTGCTTGGAGGCCTGGTATTAGCATTTTCATTATTATTTTCCCAATATCATTCACAACTTGGCCATTTAACACTGATCACACATTGATCACAATTACTGTTGCAACTATTGCCCATTTTCCTTAAATCTTACACCGACCAATCATTTGGCCTCTCCTCTTACTTCACAGAGAAAATTCTACAAGTTTCTGCCTCTAAACCTCAAACCTTATCCATGTCCTCTCCTTGTATTGGAAAAAGACTGAAAGGAGCAAGGTCAGAAGCAGGGCAACAGGTCTAGCAGCTATCATCATCTATGTAAGAACAACAATGGCTTGGACTAGGAGAGCAGTGGTGGAAGCAGTGAGACACTGCTGAGATCTGGAAATATAAAGACACAACTACCACTGATGCACAGTATAAGGGAAAGAGGATTCAAGAATGATCCTAAGATATTTAGCACATAAAATTATCGATTACTTTGTGGGGGAAACTGTGAGAAGCAGGTTCTGGGAAGAGTTTAGGTTTGGGGTTGTTAATTATTAGATGCCTATGCATTGTCCAAGGGAACATATCAAACAGGAAGTAGAAGATAAAGACACTGGAGTTCAGAGGACTGTTTTGAAGTCCAAATGCAGTATGAAAAAAGAGCCTCAAGTTGATGAATGCAATTTGCATGGATAATTAGGGTAGTTTTCCTGGAGAAAATGATTTTGAAGCTAAAACTTAAATAATAAGTGAGAATTAAATGAAGAGCAACTTGGGGATGGCTGAGATAATTCTAGGCAGAAGGAATTAATGGGAACATGTGATAACCTGAACTAAAACGAGATTGGTGTAATTGAGAAATTAAAACATGGCTGAAGATTGAGAACTAACTTTAGAGAGTTACAGTATGATTTAGGAAATTATTAACTTATAAATCCTAATATGAACTTTGTTCTTCATCTTAGGCTAATGAGAAACCTTGAAGAGTTTTACATGAGGTCATATACGCTTCAGATTTGTATGTCATAAAGTTAAACCTGTTTGCACTTTTGGAAATGGACTGGAGGAAAACAAGACTAGAAGGGTTTAAACACCAAACAACAGCAACGAAAAAGACTGAAGCAAAGAGGTTACTAAGAAGCTTCATGAAAGAGTCTAAGAAATAATAGGGTAGGCATTACTAATATAGAGAAATTGATGATTGAATCTGAGAGATTTTTGGATGGCTTTTGTTGTTGTTGTTTTTGTTGTTGTTACTGTTATTGTACAACCCACAAATTATTGAATTGGTTTGGTGGTGAAGGAAATGAAAGAAAGAAGATTTATGCAAAGATATTCAACCTGGACAAATACTTAAAACGTTGGTTCTATTTATTTGGCAGGCACATTTTTTTTGGTTGGAAAGATGAGTTCCGTGCTAGACAGGCTGCCTTCTAAGAGTATTGTAAATAATCTGTATTCCTAGTCTAGAGATCAAAGGGGTTGTTTAGGAAATTGTCCAGGGTATTTTGAAATATATAAAGAGTTGGGTCTATAAATGACATTTTAAAGTATGAGAGAAAATTTAAAGTGAGGAAAGAAGAGGGCCTAAAATAGAAGACCGAGGAAATTCAATATTAAATATAGCATATAAAGGAAACAGAGTGTGCAGAGGAGATTAAGAAAGAGGATCCCACTAATTGGGAAGAAAAGCAAAGAACTGTGGTAGCAGAGAAGCAAGGGTAAAAACAATTCAAGAGAAATGCAGGGATAATCAGTCCCCAAGCTGCTCAGTGGCCAGGTTATGTAAATACCGAAAGGGACCTTGGCACTTAAGTACAAGGAAGCCACAGGTTATTTTGTCAAGTACAGTCCTCAGTGGAATGGTGGACATGGAGGTAGTTAGTCTTAGGTTGAAAAATGAAAATTAGGTAAGGACATGGAGAAAATGAATAGAGCTGTCTGTCAAGAAGTTTGCCTGACTTACTGTGGAGAGGAGTTATAGGATGGTAGGCTAGAAGATCTGAGATGAGGGGAATAGGTCAGTAAATTTTAATACGAAAAAAAAAACAGAATTAAATACTGTTAATAAGACAGTACCAGGTAGAAGTAAAGAACTACGAGAGAAAGATCATCTTTGTAGAAAAAGGTTTCTGAGAAGAAAGGAAGATAGGGACCCTTGTTAGGAGAAACCTTGTTATAACAGATTATAACCTTGTTATCACTATAACACTAGTGATGCCAGTAGATTTTTAGATTTTGTGGTGCACTGAACACTCATTTCTCTCTAAGGGAGGAGGTGATATCAATAGCTAAGAAAGATGAAATTATTGGAAGGTTGTTAGACTTGAGGAGAATGGAAAAATTCTTAAATAGTAGTTGAGGAGAATGGGAACAAGAGAGCTAATTATATAAGCATGATAGGATCGCTGGGCATGTTAAAGACCCAGCTGAGGTTGGTAAGCATGGATTTATCAATCTGCCTGAAGGTTGGTTTGGAAGCTGCATTCTCTTTTCATCCTATGTTTAGAGAACTGTCTAAACATAAAAGTTACTGTAAAATGTCAGCAACTTAAATTTGTTTGCTAGGAAATATAATAACAAATAGCGTTAAAGTTTTCTACCAGAAACTCACACTTCTGAGATTATAATGGCTTAATTAAAATAAATAAATAAATATATCCACCATGGTATCTTGTTTGAATGACTAATTCAGATTAAAATATTGGACAAACTAATTTTTAAAATACTATTTTGTCCTTAATTTTTTGAAGGTCTTTGATTTTCTTTTGGATATTTTGGTCATTGGAAGTAGAATTTTCATAGTTAAGATTAGACAAGTAAAATTTTTTTTTTAAAAAAATATTTATGAGATAAATACCTATAATTAAGGAAACAATCAAATAGTTTTCACTGTTGAAACTTTTTATAACTGTCTTTGAGAGGGTATATTCAGGCAAATAATGATCATGTCCTTTCATAATAGGAAACTTCATCATATTCTTGATTGTTCCCTTCCTGTCTTTCATATTTGAAAGAAATAAGGCTATTTGTTTGACAGGATTTCCTCCATTAAAATTTTACAAAGATTTTATATTCACATGCATGCACGCAGGTGCACACACACACACACTATATGAAAATCTTCAGTCCTATAAATTATGGAGAATATCTTTCTTTTTTTTTTTGCGGTATGCGGGCCTCTCACTGTTGTGGCCTCTCCCATTGCGGAGCACAGGCTCCGGACGCGCAGGCTCAGTGGCCATGACTCATGGGCCTAGCTGCTCTGCGGCATGTGGGATCTTCCCGGACCGGGGCACGAACGCATGTACCCTGCATCGCAGGTGGACTCTCAACCACTGCGCCACCAGGGAAGCCCTGAATATCTTTTTTTGACTTTACAATATCTTTATTAAGTTTTCTTATTATAGTAAGAAATCTTATGCAGAAAACATGCAGAAAATCTTAGGCATACAGAACACTATGAAGAAAATTTAAAAGACCAAAATACTAACCCCTAGACGTAACCAATGCTTCCAGTATTTTGTTGGAAATTATCTCCTAACACTATATACAAAAATCAACTTAAAATGAATTAAAGACTTAAACATAAGAGCTGAAACTATTAAACTCCCCAAAGAAAACACAGGGGAAATGCAAAATTTATTTTGTGCCTACTGTATGAAGGTTTACATTATTTTAATCATCAGAAATAATACATCTAATCAAACCTCATTTAGAAAAAGAAATTTGTAGGATTTTCATCTTCTTTGTATTAACCTAATGATAATATATCTCCCTAATGGAATAAAAAATATCTCCTAAATATTAACAGTTACATAGTAACATTACATTGAAGGTTATCTTATTAACACACCATAAATAGGCTATGCAACTTGAAAACATAAATAACTTGGCAATGAATCAATTCACACTTTTTTGTCCTTTACATTTTGGTTAAAAATGGAAAATATTCATAAGTAATTGGGAGTTTATGATTTGAAGTAGCTAGCTTTAGAATTATGTCTTTTAGGCTAAAATATAAGAAATTTGAAAATTTTTTTATCGTTTAGATAACAAGCCATACACTATGCCAGCTAGTCTAATATAACCTACTGCTTAATGCTGTTCCCTGAAGTCTATCATTATTAACATGTCCTGATTTGATTATATATTTTTGTAGGTCTCATATGAATTGAATGTGATTCTTCATTAATGTTTCTAGCTAAAATTTAAAAATAATGGGATAAATGTTTAGTATAATTGTTAAACCATGATATTTTCTGAAAACTATTTAAATTGTTTTTAATGACAGCAAACTGACTTTCAATATCAAAATAATTATAGTAAAATTTTATAATAATAATATTTTGATCATATCATGATACAGGCATTGCATTAAGGGCTTTATTTATATAATTTATTTGTTACTTAGAACTCTCTGAGGTATTCTGGTATCACAAATTATCTCTATTTTCAATATGTAAAATCTGAAATTTATAGAGATTAAATAATTTGTGGGAGTATACAGCAATAAATGTTAGACATTACTTAAAGACTAAAATCAAGAAATTCCTTATTAAATTATTAAAAATTTCAAAAGCCACTTTTCTAAAAAATATTTTTAATCATTTGGTGATGAGGAAAAATAAACATAATTCTCTGTGGATTTTGTAGACTAATATGTGTGTTAGACCTTCAATCATCTATTTCCAAATATTTTAATAAAAACTAAATTTTATTATTCACAAAAGTAGGTTTTCTACATAAATAATGCATACTCACGTCTTTTGAAAATAAGATTTATTACCATGTAACAATAAAGCTGAATTATACCAAATGAAGATTCATTGAAAACAAAATGTTTACTGCATTATGTAAAATTTAAACTTGGAAAAACAATTTTGAAATCTATTTGGGATATATTTTCTCACAATTTACCCAAATGAATTCTTCCTTTCTAAAAGTTATTTTTTAGAACATGAAAAGTATTAAATTTAAATACCTTGTTAAATAAATTGAAGTTTTACATTTTATAAACCAAAAATATTCATTAAAATGATTCAGTTATCATACTGATAAATTTACAAGAACACATATTTTCCTGTTTTTTTACAAAATAAAATTCCAACTATTGAAATGAAGCCCTGCTGGTAAAAGTCTGGAATTAAAGCAATAGTTTAAGTTATACATATGTGCTTCATTTATGAAATCAAAGTATAGAATATGCATTTTGGTAAGTTTTTATATATTACTGCATACATTCACTATTCAACAAATAGTTATTGATCCTCTATATCGAGCCAAAAACTGGGAAAAATGGAGGAGAAAAATATTGTCTCTCTTTCCCACCAGACTTGAAACTCTGAGACCAGTGGAAAAGATGGGCAATCATTTAAAATATAATACGAAAAAGGCCATGAGAGCAGAAATTCATGATACTAGGGAAATAAACTAAAATATAATAAATGAGGAAGGAAAAGGACAGGAACATTATCCTGAAAGAAATGCTGACTAAGCTGGGACCTGAACTCTCTGTGATATTTGCAGTGAAAAGTAAATTGTAGGAAGAGAGCACAATTTGAACAAAAATCTAGACCTATACTAAAAGAGTGCAAAACAATCATGGAAATGAAAGTAATTCTGTATATATTATTAAATGAAGCGAATGGAATTTTGGAAATCCTAACTTTAAACTTTTCTCTCCTCCATGGTTTCTACTGAGGGAGAAATTAGATGAGGTATAATATCAATAATATCTCATTTTTCTAATAACGGGCCATGTCACAAATAGTACTGGATACAGAGCTAAAACAAATTAACATAATCATGACGTAACATGGAAGGATAAAGTGTGACTTATTATGCCCTTTCCAATTAACCTAAAATGACTAAGTTCATAGACTAAATCACTTCTGATATGTTCCATAGACTCAGACAGAGAACCTGGACACAGTAAGAACAAGTGGATCATAGTAAGAGACAGCTGTTGCCCAAACATGCTCATGATATGGGAGGTATGAAGCACAAAACAGTTCAACATATGGGCAAAGAAAAGAAAGAAAAGGGAGTGGATCCTGAGTGGAAATGAATAACCACATTATTGGAATTTAATAATTGAACAAAAGGAGCAAATACCTCCATTTCCAGTAAGTTATAGTTTCTACTAAGGCCAATAAATCTTATTTTTCTCACATGATAAAATATAAAATACTGTATATTTTAAAGGCCCAAAATCTTATTACTCAATATAAGTTCCATCATATGCTTAATATTTTGACATCAAAGTTCTAGTTTCTTACATTTCAGGTTGAGATTGTGCTAACTCTGTGCCTTTAGAGTGCAAGTGTTCCTTTGCTTGTATTTTTTGTCTAAAATAATAACCATGATGTTACTTTTTTCCTATCCTTACTCTTTTATTATCATTAAAAGGGCTCAACTGGTTAATAAACACATGTTTAGTAAGTACCCAACATATCCCCATTACTTTATTGGTCCCATGAACTATGGCCAAGAAAAAGAAAAACAAAACTAATAGAAATTAAAAACAAACCTAATATCAAATTTTGTGGCATTGATTTCATGGGACATCAGAGTTCAGTGAAAGAGATATCTGTATTTGCTAGAAACAGAGTAAGCTTCATGGAAAAGATAGATACACATTATAGGAACAAAGATATGAGGGTAATTGCATGGACCACTGTGAATAACAATATAAAACAGGCTAAAAATAAGTTTAAACTTGACCAAATAGAGAAAACGTAAACTCAACATTTGTGTGTCCCCCTGGGAGAAGTAGTATAGAGCTTTTCCTTTGTACATTATATATACTATGAAGTATATATAGCATATACGCATATATCTATGTCATGTATATGCATATATATATATACACACACACACATATAAACCATGTAATACAAACACACACTGATCCAACATATCCTGAAAACATAACTGACTGTTTAGACCAACAAAATGAGACGTTTCAAACTATCTAGGAAAACAGATGACTCCCTTTAGAGAAGCTCTTGCTCCTATCCCTTTCCCCATGCCTCACTCTCTGCCTTGCACCACCCTCCATATTTCCCATGGAAGAAAACTGAAGAGTGTGATGCCAGGATTGTATTGTAAAACAATGTCTCATCCCTCTTCATGCTGCATTGGAACTGCCATGAAAGAACTTATTTCAAAGGGTACTGAAAGATTACAATAGGCAGCATTTCCAAAGGCCTATAAATCCACATTGTGAGTATCACAGTGAATTAAGTAAGCCTTCCCAATGTTCATTCTGAAATATTTACATATGTGTTATTGTTCCTTGGAAGTAGACATAGATCTGCTTTGGCTGCTTTTCATTTTGTTGGCTTCACATTAAAAAGTGCAATATTAAAAGTCAGGTAAAAACAGGTTTAAACTTGAGGCTGCCCCTGATGTTGAATGGATGGATAGAATTTATAGTCCCAAAGGCTCAGACACATTGAACATCAAACATAATACTGAAATGTCTGAGGTAAATGGAAAAGATAGCATCTTTTGCAGTCTCAGAAGGCATGAGAGAGAGAGAGAGAGAGATGGATTTCATAAGGACAATAGTTTGAATGGTAATTTTCATATACAAATGCTATCAAATTATTGCAAGTAATGTGAAACTCCCTAATCAGGAGACCAGTGTTTTGTGCTTCCTGAAACAATTGGGACTACAGTCATCAACAGTATTTCACCTCTTGCCTGGCTTGTTTCCAGTTGGAGACACAGACAGGTATTTATAAGGCTCTGAGATATGGAAAAGCTAAGCAGCAAATCTGCTTGGCAGAACCTGAAATTCTCTTTTTATTTTTTTTGAATAACTGAACCTTGATTTTAAAGCCATATTTGTGGCAAAGAGAGTTTTATCCATGCCATACAGAATTGTTTATTCCAGTCTAATCCAAATATCACTTTATAGCAAAATTTTTATGTCTAAAATGTCAAACATTTCATTTTCATAATACTGATTTGTTTTTGTGAATGGCAAAATGATTTCTTTAAACAAATTTTTGCAAGAATTCCTGACATTTGGTTTTCTGAAACCAAGCAAATATTTCTGAAACATATAGTTTAAATGCTTATCCTAGACATTCTATTCAACATATCTTGTGAAAGTCATGGCATATGTAAACAAGAACATATAAATATCACCTAGAAACTATTAATGTAGTAAAAAATATATATATTATTCAGCAATAGCAAACATACCAAAGTTACTTCTTTCTCTGCTGTGAAAAACAAATTTTGTAATTTTCTCCCATTTTTTCCCTATATTTATAAAATAAAAATATATTGAGTATTTTGAAGAAGTTCAGAAATCCCATTCAGAAGATATAAATGAATTTGAAACTTCAAAGTTTCCTTTGTTATTTTTTGGGGGAAGGGGATAATAAATATTCTGTACTTCAATAATAAAGATACAAATTACCTCAACTTTAATTATTTTGATTTAAAGTCTAAGTTCTCTATCCATTTCTAAGCTCAAGATTTTGAAACTACTAAAACAATTAGCTCTTGTTTTAATATTGTCACTTTCCTTTGTGCAACTTTCTTAGAAAATGCTTTTTAGATTCACTCAAACTGTTTTGGCATTTGACTTTTCCATTTCCCTCTAATTCTTTTTTTTTTTATTTGCGGTACGCGGGCCTCTCACTGTTGTGGCCTCTCCCGTTGCAGAGCACAGGCTCCGGACGCGCAGGCTCAGCGGCCACGGCTCACGGGCCCAGCCGCTCCACGGCATGTGGGATCTTCCCGGGCCGGGGCACGAACCCGTGTCCTCTGCATCGGCAGGAGGACTCTCAACCACTGCGCCACCAGGGAAGCCCCTCCCTCTAATTCTTTTATAAGTGTCAGCTGGCTTTTCCACTTCATAAGGAACTAGTAAAATCCTGGAAACTATTTTAGTCACATTTATCTCAGTCACTCATTAGCACTTGGAAATGTTTAGGCACAAAAATAAAATTAGTAGGAAAATGTTTCTAATGCTACAGGTTTTAGATATTTGCTCATAAACAAAGAGTTGCTAATATTTGAGTCAGATGATGAGAAAGAAAATCTGATGAATGCATAGAAAAATCAAGTTTTTATATTGCATTACTATTCAATTTAGCTTTAAGTGCTAATTTTTGGGCTCCATGGAAAAAACTTTTTTTTTTAAATTGGAACATATAGATTGGCTCAAGTTTCGATCACAAAAAAGGTCTTTGCATGCCATTTTCCCTTTAGTAGAACCATTAGAATATGCTTTGCATAGCCAAACTTCAAATAGTGGGGATTTAGTGAATTTCACTATGTTCTTATTGTGATGTGTATTTCTCCTCTCCATTTTCTTTCTGCCTATTGATTACTCATTTCTTTGACTGATCTTCCTTAGACCCTTTGCTTGCTCTCTTTCTTGTGCCTATAATGAAGAGCTGGCCTTAACCTTTCTTACCTTGCTTTTTTCCTCTACACACTTTTCCTAGACCACGTTGTCCACACACTTGGTTCTCTCTACTACCTACAGGTTCTAAAGTTCCTGATCCCAACTTCCAGCATAAACTGGAGATCTCATAAGCTCCAAGGTCTCTCTGTATCTTCTTCAAGCACCATAATAATTTTTAACTGGGGTTCTTCCTTAAATCCACTTCTCCCACTACTTTCTCTTGGTCCAGAAGAATTTCTCTCCTTCTCAATTACCTAAAGAAATTAAATGTTTGCTCACCTCTGGGCAGGACCTCTCCCTCAAAAAGCACACTTGTAACACAGTATTTACACCATAACTTTACACAAACCAGAGCAGAAATTCAGGCTTAGTTGTTCCTCAGTAGAATTCAACTTGAGGAGAGGAGTTACTTGTTCATTTGTGCATGTGGAACTCCTAACTCATAGCAGATATTAAATAAAAAAGAAGTATCTGTGGAACAAATGGATAAATCTATGTTTACTTATCATCATTCGGACTTCTCAGACCCATACCAATTCCTCATTCAGCTTATAAATTATTTCCAAGTATATTGGAAGCTAACCAAAATTTTAGAACACTAGAGACGAATATTTCAGTTCATTTATTCTTTCAATGATCATAATTACTAATAAGCATCAAATTATTTTTTAAACTACTGAGGAAAACATTTTAACAACACTGTTGAAGTATAATTGCTATACAACAAAATGCACACAAACTATTCATTTGATAAGCTTTGACATATTATGCATTTGTAGAACTATCACTACATCAAGATATTGAATAAATCTATCACCCTCAAGTTTCCTCAAGACTTTATGTAATCTCTCCCTCCTTTAACTACTTGCTCCCAGTTTCCCAGGCAACCACTGCTTTATTTTCTCTCACCATATATTAGTTTACATTTTTCAGAATATAACAAAAATGAAATAAAACAGTATGTACTCTTCTTTGATCTGACTTCTTTCATTCAGTAGAATTATGTTGAAATACTTTTTGTTAGGTTACATAACAAGAGCTTATTCCTTTTGAATTCTGAATGGAATATAAAATTCCATAGTAGGGGCATACCACAATTTTTAAATCTGTTCACTTGTTGATGGACATTTGAGTTGTTTCCAGTTTGGGACTCTCAAGAATAAATCTATCACTACTCTTGTGATATGCCTTTTTAAGGGTATGTGCTTTCATTGTTCTTGGGTAAATTTCTAAGATTTGAACGGTTGAATCATATGGTAAGTCAATGTTTAATTTTTTAAGAAAATGTCAAAATGTTTTCCAAGGTATTTGTACTACTTTAAATTCTAGCAATAATTGTTTCACATCTATGCCAACACTTGGTATGGTAAGTCTTTAAAATTTTAACTTTCTAATAGATGTGTAGTTGTATCTTATTATGCTTTTAACTTCCATTTGCCTAATGACTAAGGATTTTCACATCTTTTAATGTGCTTATTTGCCATTCATATATCTCCTTTGATGAAGTGTCTGAATGTTATAAAGAAATTAAAACACATGAATCACTGATACACAAGGCAACATGAATGAATCTCAGAATGTTGAACACTATAAACCAGACACAAAGGAGAGTATACTGCATAAGTCCACTTATCTCAAGTTTAAAACAAGAAATATAGTCTATAGTGATTAAAAATCAGGATAATCATTAACTGTGGGGTTGTTTACTAAATAGGAGTATGACTAAGATTCTTGGGCTACTGTTATGTTCTATTTCTCTATTTGGGTGAAAGTTACAAGGGTTTTAATTTATTTTGCTTTTGAAAGTTTATCACTTTTCACTTATGATCTGCTAACTTTTATGTGTGTACTATATTCAATGAAAAGTTTAGTTTAAAATAATAAATACAAAATATCTTATTCAACAATAACAAGAGCAATGATAATAGCAACTAGCAACTTTTCTAAATGTTTCTTATGTGCCAGATTCTATACTAAATGAAAGCTAAGAAAAAATAGGAAGGGTAAGAAATGGTAGTCAACAATATCCTTATACACAGAAAGTGTTTACATCTGGTGTTCATAACTCAGTGAAATGCTTTACTTAGTATTTGCTGTCACAAGTTGTCTTGCATTGAAAATATTGATTTGAAACCCACTATGCAATGTGATCACGAAACTCAATGGTTAACTCTATTATGGTGTGCAGGTAGGAATACAAATAAAGTTAGGAAAATTAACTAGAAATATCAAGAAATTTGTTTTTAAGAAATTAGTTGGCTCTTAGAAATCAAAGATGACACAAACAGATGGAGACATATACTATGATCTAGGATGGGAAGAAGCAATACTGTTAAAATGACTATACTACTAAAAGTAATCTACAGATTCAATGAAATCCCTATCAAATTACCAATAGCATTTTTCAGAAGTAGAACAAAAAAAATTTACAATTTGTATGGAAACACAAAAGCCCCTAAAAGACCAAAGCAATATTGAGAAAGAAAAGTGGAGCTGGAGGGCTCCCTGACTTCAGCTATACTACAAAGCTACAGTCATCAAAACAGTATGGTACTGGCACAAGAATGGACACACAGAATAATGGAACAGGATAGACAGTCCAGAGATAAAGCCACACACCCAGGGACACCTAATCTATGACAAAGGAGGCAAGACTATACAACGGAGAAAAGACAGTCTCTTCAATAAGTGGTGCTGGCAAAACTGGGCAGCTCCACGTAAAAGAATGAAGTTAGAACATTCTCTAACACCATACACAAAAATAAACTCAAAATGGATTAAAGACCTAAATGTAAGACTGGATACTATAAAATTCTTAGAGGAAAACATAGGCAGAACACTCTCTGACATAAATCGCAGCAAAATCTTTTTGATCCACCTCCTAATGAAAACAAAACCAAAAATAAACAAATGGGACCTAATTAAACTTAAAAGCTTTTGCACAGCAAAGGAAACCATAAACAAAATGAAAAGACAACCCACAGAATGGGAGAAAATATGTGCAAATGAAGCAACTGACAAACGATTAATCTCCAAATTATACAGAAAGCTCATGCAGCTCAATATCAAAAAAACCCCCAAACAACCCAATCAAAAATTGTGCTGAAGATCTAAACAGACATTTCTCCAAAGAAGACATATAGATAGCCAGAAAGCACATGAAAAGCTTCTCAACATCACTAATTATTAGAGAAATGCAAATCAAAACTACAATGAGGTATCACCTCACACTAGTCAGAATATCCATCGTCAAAAAATCTACAAACAATAAATGCTTGAGAGAGTGTGGAGAAAAGGGAACCCTCTTGCACTGTTGGTGGGAATGTAAATTGATACAGCCACTGTGGAGAACAGTATGGAGGTTCCTTAAAAAACTAAAAATAGAGCTACCATATGATCCAGCAATCCCACTCCTGGGCATATATCTGGAGAAAACCATAATTTGAAAAGACACATGCACTCCAACTTTCACTGCAGCACTATTTACAATAGCCAGGACATGGAAGCAACCTAAATGTCCATCGACAGATGAATGGATAAAGATGTGGTACACATATACAACAGAATATTACTCAGCCATAAAAAGAATGACATAACGCCATTTGCAGTGACATGGATGGACCTAGATATTGTCATACCAAGTGAAGTAAGTCCACAGAGAAAGACAAATATCGTATGATATTGCTTATATGTGGAATCTAAAAAATGATACAAATGAACTTACTTACAAAACAGAAATAGTCACAGATGTAGAAAACAAACTTATGGTTACCAGGCGGGAGAGGCGGGGTGAGGGATAAATTGGGAGATTGGGATTGGCACATACGCACTACTACATATAAAACAGATAACTAATGGTGACCTACTGTATAGCACAGGGAACTCTACTCAGTACTCCAGAATGACCTACATGGGAAAAGACTCTAAAAAAGAGTGGATATATGTATATGTATAACTGACTCACTTTGCTGTACAGCAGAAACTAACATAACATTGTAAATCAACTATACTCCAATAAAAATTAATTAAAAAAAGAAATTAGTTGGCTCTTACTGAAGTTAAGAGTTTTTTGTTTGGCGGTTTTTTTGGTCTCATTTTATATTCTTTGAATGTTGTCAGAAGTTTTATATCATATTGATAACCAAGACACAAAGAGTGCTTTCATAAGCATTCAGTGCTTTTCTAGTCTTCTTTTAAAAATCTAACAAACACGTTTCAGTAAGTAAAGGATAAATGACAAATAATTTCCATATTTTTGTTTTGAAAAGTGAATTCAGACTGGATATCTTCTCTGAAATAATCAATCATACGTAATTGTCAGATTAAAACTGACAATTTGTCAGTTAAGCATTTTAAAATGCAAAATTGTCAGATTAAGCATTTTAAATAAAAGCCTTTCTAATTCATCTATGTTTTTATATTAAATGAACTGAAAAAAGAAACTTAGCTATGATGATCTTTAGAAACAGACAAGAATATTTTGGTGAGATATAAGATTTTGAAACAGAATTCAAATTCTATACTTCAACATTTTTGTTAGTACATTGTCAAACATAAAACACATCAGTTCATTAGGTCACACAAAAAGTATTTATTAAACATTCTCTAGTTTGGAACATTCATGTGCAAATCTACTGATGCATATATGTATGCAATTCTGCTGGGTATATATCTGGGAATAAAATTTCTGAGTCAGAGCATATGTATATTTAGCTTTAGTAGCTTCTGTCAAACAATTTTACCAAACAAAATTTTGAACAAGTACAGTCCCTGTATATTCTTGTCTAGAATCCACGGAGGAAACAGAAAAGTAAACAACAATTTCAAAGTATGTTGATAAGCACTGAAATAGAGGTTTACAACAGAGCACTAAATACTACAAAGTGCTTTTGTATACATATATACACATAAATATATGCTGACACTTGTGAAATAATATATTAGTACTACTATCATCTTAGAATATCACTGCTTCTGTGTTGTAAAATAACTGAAATTGGAAACTTAAACAAATGACTCCCATGAGAAAAAGTAATATTTTAGTTACATTTAGGAATTTTCGGAACAATGCCCTACATGCCATTTGCTTGAAGTCTAGAATAGTAAAGTTCAGTTCAAGTTGATTCCAGATGTTCAGCTCTATTGAATTATTTTCAGGTTTCTTAAAGTGCTAAGCTTTTTCTTGCCCTTCTGTCTGATTTAGATACCAATTCTCTGGGCATCTCTGATTATAGAAATTATCACACTCTACTTGTCAGAAGAACAAACTGTGTCAGGAGTCAGCAAGTGCTAATTAGAGACAATTCTCCTGATCCAGCCACCTGTCTGTCCCTGACACACCTTGGGAAAAATGGTTTTGTGAATATTGAAAGGTAGATTACTGAAACTATAATTTTGGGGATAAAGGAAATTTTCTGCTGTATGATAAAGCTTAATGAAAGTTACGTTTAAAAAATCACCTCAGTCATATTGTAACAAGCCACCAAGACTTGGAAAATAAGCGTTACCTGGAGGTGATGAGTTGGACACTCTGGACAGCAAGGAACAACAACAGTGATTACAAACCACATTTCTCTGAGCTGCCTCAACTGTTTGGATCCCAGCCAAGGACATCAGGTCTCTATTTTAGCACCTGTAACGAGGAGAGACTAGATGCATCCCAGTCTAAGAAGAGGGGTTGCTCACAGGTTAGCAGTCCCAGAGATTTGCTGTGAGGGACACACCTGAGTATTACCAGCAAGAAGCCATAAGCAAACTGAAGATTACTGGCCCAAGGAACAATGTAAGGAGGCCTCGCTGGGAAGGCAGGGACCATGTTTTACTTGCCATTGTATTCCCAACAACTTTTAATGAAGGGTACAATTGTAGTTACTTGATACTTATTTGATGAATAGTAAATGAATTTCCTAGTGAAAGAAAAAAAAATCTGTGACAGGATAAACATCAAGTTGAATGAGCTAAAGTGGAGGTCAAGATAAATATATTGGGCTATGTGTTGGAATGTGTGTGTGGGTGGAGGTATGAATACAATCATTTAAAAAAAAAAAAAACCCTCATAATGTATTAGGGCTGGAAGGCCTTTTTGAAGCCATCTCGTAGAGCTCATGTCATGGATCTGAGACTCAAAGAGGAACGTTCCTGGCCGCAGCACACATCTAACAGGTAATGAGTGCTGGGATGGTGAGTTGAGTTCAGAATTTTGGCTTCTAGTTTAGTTATTTTTTTCAACTAGACAATGATGTTTCCCTGGGCGTTATAACAGTAAGTATTGGGGAATGTAAAATCCTGGTCTTTTCATATTATGTCTACATGTTGATATATTATAATAGAAATTTGGGGGGAAATTAAAAAATACTTAGAGATAAAAGTAAAGATTCATTAAAATAGGAAGAATTCAATTATGACAGCAACTAAAAGATGTTGAATTACTGGACCTAAAAATAAATACACTGAATATGAATATATTCTCTTTATGAATAGACTAAGAATAATTTGTAAATTATTATATATGGATTTCCAATGAAATCTTATACCTAAATAAAGTATATTTACTATCCCATACCATATGTTTACCACTTATTTACATTAAAAATATAATTTGCCTTCTTTTATAAGGCAATACTTTTTTTAAGTACAGACTTTTTTTTAGGTACTAGGTTCTCACATTAACTCTGAGTAATGGAAACAAATTGATCTGTGGACTCCTCCTGCGTCTTATCTGTCACTGGTCAAATTTCTCTCCATAGGGTATTAAGCCCCAGCTCTTCAATATGAGGCTTATATTGAAGCTCTTAATCTGAGTCTGAAAGTGGTGGGAGAAGCTGGAACCTTTTCCACTGTTCTGTCATGGATAACTCTTAGTGTTGGGTAAGCTATTCAAATACAACTCGAATAAGGGAGGCTGTTCTGTAGTTCCTGTGGTTACCCAGGGGAAGAAGAGACAGCCAGCAGTGTTAAGAGATGAGATGATTCTCAAACAGTAAGGGACAAATCAAAATAGAGATGGGGAAAACTGTTCTAATCAGAATAGGTACCATTTTATGAGGATGAGGACACAGTGGCATCCATAAAAAGTTAAGTAACTTGCCCAAGATCATATAGCTAGAAAACGGCGGAACCAGGGTCTGAATTTAGATGATTCTGACCAAAGCCAGTGCTCTAAATTTTACAGTGAATTGGCTCTGACTCAGCTTAAACGACATGCAGCATAAAACAATAAATATTTATGGAGTACTTTCCATATGTCCAACAAATTATGAGAAGTCATAAAGAAAGTTACAAGGGGGATAAATATGAAAATAATTCTAAAATAATTATTATCTAGACCATAATGTATAGCATATCAGAGAAATGTTAAAATCCCTTCACATCATTTGGTGTGGTGGATGTGGTGTGGATAAAGCAGACTGAACTTTTAAAAGATTTGAGTCATTAAGGAATATGGGCAAAAGTATATGCATGCAGGTAACCTATAGGATCGCGATGCTTTCAAAATGAGAAATGCAAGTTGCAGAATATATATTTAGGAATACCATCTATTTAAGGATGAGGTCTTATGTGGCACAAAATCCAGTCACACTGAACCACACAAGGGAGTGAGAAGTGGCTACTTCTGCATTAGGAAGCATGAGGGAAGAGCTTCACTTATATTGTTTATTTTTTAAAATAACTATTTCAAATGGTTTAAAATAACATTTTATGTATTTATGTTTTGATTTAAAAATACATTACTTGAAGGTAAAAAGCTATGTTCAATTTGAAAAAATATCAGATCTTTGGGTTATTTGTGGGTCTGTTTACTAGGTGGTTTATGAAAGTATGGTATCTCATTTCTCTCTTAGGGTTCTGAAATAGTTTTTTTTTAAATGTGAGTAATGACCTAGATGTCTTCTTACCTTTGTTCAATTTAACCTTTCTCAACTTTATTCAGTAAGTTCACCATTAATTTATCATTCCTAAGTCTAGAAAATCTAAAGATATTGGAGAAATCTAGAGGACTGTGAAGGTCAGAGAGCTCTTGGAAATGTTTAGGCTACACATGAGGGGTGTTAAAACAATTATTTACTACTAATCTTTTCCTCCGTAAAATAAAAAATGCAACATTCTATTCAGTGGAAAGTCTGATTTTTGCAACATCTGAATTTGTATTTCAAATTGAGTAGCACAACAAGGCATACTATCCCTAAGAAGACAAAATATCTCTAAGCCTCCATTGGCCAAATTTGCAAAATCTCAGACTCCTCAAATCCTTCCAGGCTCCTGAAGAAGTTCAGTTTCCTGGAATTTCTCAAACTAGCTTGCACACTCGATGCTCTTGGAGACTACAGGTATCCCCCCTCCCTTACTATAAAAACTGGCTGCCCAGTCCTAGTTGGCTATATAATGAGACCTGCGTGGTTGTAGCAACTGTGCCAGCTGGATTTCAGAAGTGCTATTGACCAACTGACTCCTGATATGCCTCCCTCCTTCTTTTTGATCAGGACTGTCTTGTATTGTTTTGCTATGCCAGTCCCACCATTCTATGTTGAGTATATGGGGACCAGATAACTAGGCCATTTTTGTTCACAGGCCTTCAGATCAGGAGGAAATGGATCCAAGGACCAAGGGGACATCTGTCACTCTTTTAGAAGATAAGATCCTTGAATTTGAGTTGATGATTTGTAGGGTGGAGACTTCAAGGCCTTTGGATGGGGGTGGGTCTATCTTTTTCTAGAAAGGCACATGAATATTTGAAGGAAAGAGGGTGGACCGCGGTAGTCAGCTTCATGGTCAGAGGTTGTCTGGGGATTTAGTCTAGCTCCAGTCAAACCTTTTGATAACTGCATCCTCACCCAACATCTGACTATAAGCCTCATGAGAAACCCTAAGGCTGAACCACTGAATTGGCTGCTTTGAATCCTTACAGAAACCATGAGAAATTATAAATGATCATCATTTTAAGACAGGAGTCAGCAAACCTTTTTCTGTAAATGGCCAGATAGTATAAACTTTAGGCTTTGTAGAAGATATGGTGTTCATGGTGTGTAATAATATAAAAAAATGGTTAAAAGCTTTCCTTGGTAAATTTTTTCTTCTGTTTTGCACACTAACTGAAATAAAGTTGTTTAGCAAAATAAACATTTATTATTTAAAATTCATAAAACACAGATAAATGAGCTATACAGAGCCCAGCAATAGACTTGTTCCTCGCACAGCAGTGCATCATATTAATTAAATTATTTGTAAACTGGCTTTCATCCCTGGAATGTAAATATTTCTTTTCTAGTATATGCTAAATACTTGTCTTGAGAGTATTATTGATATTAACCTCAGACCTGATGAGTGTCAGATCATAGAAAAGAGAAAGGGACAGAAGAAATAACAGAATAATGGAGGAAAAGTAATATTATGCATGTACTATCAATATGATTTTTAATTTTGCTTTGTCACCATCAGAGGCCAGTTATATTAGATAATTTTGTCTTTAGTTTTAGTAGGAATTCAGATCCAAATAAGCATAACTTCTAACACTTTAAGTAACTCACTGATAAACTTCAACAAACAGGAAATAAAGGAATTTTCATGAAATTTACTTGGTGAATATGAAAAATTTGAATTCATCTATCCATCTGATTCCATCTATAAATATATATATAAATATATAGATAATATAGCATATATACATATGCATGTTTATATACACACACGTATGTTTACTATACATGTTTACTAACCCCATCAATAACAACATGAACACAAACTTAAATTTAGCTGTAATTGTTCTTTACTCTCCTTAAATCACCAAATGTGTAGCAGGGACAAAAATATTACAACAAAGGTTTGTTTTTTTTCATTCACAGCCAAATCCATTTGAAAATTTCAGAGCTTGGACAAGATATTTTTGAAAATCTGAACAAACCTCTAGAGGAAGAAACTAGCAGTGTGCCTGTGGTCTTAATGTAAGACTAAGTTAAGCTCATACCTGTATGGTGGTGATTGGGAGAGATGAGAAATGACTAATACCCTGATTCCTTATTTTAGAGATTCAACATTCTTGGAATACAAAAAATGATTACCCATCTCTGGAGATCATGATTTAGGTAAAATGTGTCTAGAACAGCATGCAAAGTTTGGAAAAGGAAGTTACCAGTAATACTGTAACAGAAAGCATAAAACAGTCTGCCAGCTGCACAGGTTTCAAAACTTGGCTTAACGAGTGATGAAAAGTAGCTCCCCAGTTGCATTGTAAAAAAAAAAGAAAAAAAAGGAACATTAAGACTGTCATGCAAATTGGAATCAGTCCCAAAGTCCAGGATATGAATACAATTAGGCCAAAAGTAATAGAAATACGATTCATTCATATCCTCACTTCTCTCAAGTCTTGGCTCAGATGTCATGTTTTCAGTGAGCTATCTTCCTTCTCTTCTGAAAATGACTCTTTCTTATATCCCTTTCTTTCACATCTGTCTCATCAAACTTTATCTTTGTTTATAAAACCAGTGTTTTGCTTATTTGATTATAATTGGTCTCCATCACTAGAATAAAATTTCTAAGAAGATAGAGACTTGGCTTGTCTACTGCACTATCACCAACATCTGGAACAGTCTTGGCACACAGTAGATGCTCAGTAAAATAAAAGGCACCAATCCTTTTAATTCCAAAATCAGAAACTTGAGAGTTATTTGGACTTCTCGACTTCTCCTTCCTCACTTTCCATATCAAATATATCACCTTTTATTTTCTCAGCTGAACAATGCCTCCCTATCTTTGAGTTCCTCTCCATCCTTACTTTCACTACCTTGATTCTAAATCTCCATCTGAAGCAACACAATTTTTTCTACTAATTTGCTGCAGTCAACATAGTGATATTAAAATATGAGGGTATTGGTTTGTTTTTGTTTTAAAATCACCAAATAGGCTGTACAAAAGATCTCCCTGACCCTACCTCTTCTACAAGCTTAAGCTTTCCCTACTCCCTTCTCCCCTTCCTTGGTGCCTTTCTCTAATCACTCATTAAAGCAAAAGCAAATTGTATAAAACTAAATCAGCACTAACCATATCTGTGAAAATCCATCATTCTCTTTTAAACCAAGATTTTTTTTCTCACATATTTGAAAACTTCTGAGGTGGCTGTTCCATTTGTTTATGGGCTCACATTTTCCTTATCTTCCAGAATAAACTCATAGAGCCCAATCATTAAATTTTCAAGTATCCCAATAGTCAGAATTCAGAATTCGATTTTTATCAATGAATAACTAAATCATGGTTTATTTATTTTTTTGTCAATGTAAATAATTGTTCTTTCATAATCTCCTAAATGTAAGATGGAAATAAAGGGCTTTGGCTGTGATCTTAGGGTCTCAATCATTTGTTTGAGCCAAATGTACTTAAATGTGTTTCAGTTGCTCATAATTATTTTAATTAAGACCTAAAACATGCAAGTTATCTGGTTGTAAAAAACAGGTTTTGTTTTCTTATATTTTAATATAGAAACATAGATATTAAATGAAGGCGGTGAGTTTGAGGGTTGTCAGATGTGGTCATAAAAACCATTCCTGAACAATGAGATAGAACAAGAAATGAGGAGTGTAAGTTAAGACTTTCTATCTATCTAGCCATCCATATATGTATATGTGTGTATATCTATATATATCTAGAAAGATCAATCAATCCATTATTCAATCAATCATCGGCTGAATCCAAAAGCCCCAGCATTAAATATACTGTGTCAAGAAGGCCTCACCAATATCTCACTTATATATTCTCAAGCAGGTACTCAGAGTAGTTTCTAACTTACCTCTATTTCTGCAAATTTCACCTTTTTAAAACTAATTACTCCCCTACCAGAGTAATACAGCTAAAAGTAAAAACTGAAAACACTGCTCTTCTGTTGAAAATTTTTCAGTAGGTCTGCACTGTCTACTGTGGACAAAGCAGAAATGTTTAGCAGATATGTCAGAGTAGACCATCACAAAGCCCGTATTTTCCTTTCTAGCTTTGTCTCCTACTGCTTCGCCACTCAGATGGTCTAGCCGTAAAAATGTCCCCTCTATTTCCTGAATGGATCATGCTGTTTTATGTTTTCAAATCTGTGGTGAAGTTAGCCCACTCAGTGGATGCAGAAGGTTGAACAACAAAATTTCAAGCTTCTGCAGAAAGAGAGACTATTAATAGGCAACACAGTGGCATCCATATTTCTTTACAGTCAGAGATCTGTTTTCAGCTCAGTATCTAGAAATTACTGTTTTATCTCAAAAAGCCAGTAATAACAGCCCTCCCCCAACTTTAGCAAAGCATAAAGCACACAAAAAAGGGAATCAGTTAACAGACACTGTTCAAAGGAAACTTAAAGCTACAGGTCCATGTAAAAAGACAGAAACAATTTCCAGGAAATGAATAACGACTGAGGGCATTTAATGGAATGTATTTGAAGAAAACAGCATATTTTAAATTCATTAGGTAATTTTTCTGTATCTAAAATCCAAATATTTAATAATGTTCCACAAAAAGAACAAGAGCTTTCTAAAATTAGGAATAATGGTTCTGATAAGACAGATTGACTATTCCAGAGAGAACAGAACGGACTGAGAGAGGAGTGGATATCAGGGAAATAGGATGGCAATATGGAAATGATGCAGAATGAGAAATGAGAAGATGAGAAAAGGGAAATTCCTATAGTTGGACTTGGCGATCCATTTTCATTATTCCTTATTAGAGAAAAAATTTGAAGATCATTCTATACTATACAACAACTACAAGTTGTTGAATGTATATGTATACATTACTAACATAGTATACTATGTTAGTAAACTGTCTTATAATTATATTTTTTATTCTTGAGACTAGGGATATTGTTTTTCCATTAGTTTTTCTTTATTGTTAGTCTTTAAAAACTCTTAGCTAAAGAATTCACTCTAAGCCTACTCCAGATATTTTTCCATGCATTTTTCTAGTACTCTGAGTCACGAACAAGGAAGTGAAAATCCCTCTTACAAAATGTTGTCTTAGCAAAGTTCATTCTTACCTATGCAACTAAGCACTTCTCACATGCGGTATTTATTGGTATTTACTAGAAATTTACTGGTATCTACCTCTTGTTCTTTGCTTGTTGAATTGTTATTTCTTCTTTTAAACCATATGAAGCAGGATTTCCTTCTCTGTGAAGTCTCTATCACCACCCTCAACCTCTTTCCTAGAATGGCCACAAGTATACTTTGTTCACACTCAGATTATAGCAGATAATTATGTTATAGATATAGATTATTATGTTTACACGTAATTTCTCTCAGAGCACACTGAAGTCAGAACATAGTGATTTACTCATAGTAAGCACATGACACAGAAATATATAAAAGATTAGTGAAAGAAAGGAAGGAAAGAAATGGGGAAGAAAAGAAAGAAGGAAAAAGGAGAAAAAGGGGGGAAGTGGAGAAAAAGGAGGAGAGGAAAGAGACAAAAGAGAATTCAGTGTTTAAATTAATAACCCACCTCAAAAGTCTTCCTTTCAAATGTCATAGACAAAGTTACTACCATAGTGAAAGTAAAGGTGAAAAATGGAAATCCGGTAATTTACCATTCAAATCAACTTATTTTTTCCTAATCAAACAAGATACAAAAGTATTATCTTGTTGTTTAATCTTGTTTTCATTAGGTTGAAAATTCTATGATCTGAATACATAAAGTTTTTGAAAACATTAAATGTTTAGTTTATCATGCTTTTAGTATATATTGTACCATGTCCAGTGTCTTTTAAAAAATTTGATCACTAATAGTAATAACATGCCATAAATACTCTTAATATCTTTTCAAGTCTTACTAACTTTAATTTAAAAGTAGATAATATATCCATAACTATGCTGTGATTCCTTTTCAAGTTTTATTGTATTCAAAAACAAATTAATAGATTTTTAAGAAGATATTAGTAATACAAAGAATCATGTGCCAATTGCTTTCTATTTAGTTCCTCTAAAATGTAATTCTCTCAATTCTGTTCCCATAAAGATGGACTATCACTATTATAAATATTTTGGCTTTTTAACTTTAAATTTAAAATATACAAAATCACATTTTGCCATTTAAACTATTATTAGGAGGTTATGAAGCTCATTTCTTAAGAAAAATAAAGTATAGGTGATGTATTAAAAGGCCTGGTAAAATTCATCACTGGGGCTAACATCACAGAAAAACATTTCGGAGGGAGAGAATACACTAATAATAACATATTTTACCAAAATTGTTTCATATAAAGCACAGACTTCAGAATTATGAATTGTATCTGGATGCTTTTAACCAAAACTCTGTGTGGACCTCTTTGATAGTCTGCCAATGACCATACTAATTATCAGTCTGTTTTTGCTGAAGAAATATATTGGACTGTCCATGGTAGATTTTTTAAGCCACTAAGTTTGTAGTAGTTTGTTACCACAGCAGTAAGAAAGTACAGCCATCTCCCCCTTATCAACGGTTTCACTTTTTGTAGTTTCAGGTACCCATGGTCAACTGTGGTTTGAAAATACTAAATGGAAAATTCCAGAAATAAACAATTCATAAGTTTTAAATTGTGCAGGATTCTAAGGGACGTGATGAAATCCCATGCTGTCTAGCTCCATCCTGCCTGGGAAATGAATCATCCCTTTGTCCAGCTTATCCCACCCATTAGTCACTTAGTAGCCTTCTCATTTATCAGACTGACAGTATAGGTAGGTATCACAGTGCTTGTGTTCAAGTCAGCAGTCCCCAAACTTTTTGGCACCAGGGAACAGTTTCGTGGAGGACAAGTTTTCTACGGACCAGGGTGGGGGGATGGAAGTCTTGCTATCAAAAATAATATATATTTTAATTCATTTTTCAGTTGTTCATTGTTAGGATATAAAAATAAAATACTGTATATTAACCTTGTGTCCTGTAAACATTCTAAATTTAATTATTAGTTGTAGTTTTTTGACAGATTCCTTAGGATTTTGTACTGTTATATTTCTTGAATTTTTGCACTAGCTGAAACCTCCAGTAAATTGCTAAACAAAAATACGATATTTTTCTGTTTCAACCTTTTGGGGAATTCTTTTAGTCTTTCACTTTCAAATATGATGTTATCTGTAGATTTGCTTTAGATGTTCTTTATCGTGTTGAGGGAGTTTCCTTCTATTCCCAGCTTGGGGAGTTTTTAACATGAGTGGGTGTGAATTTTTTAAACACCTTATCTGTAATTATTAAGATGACCATATAATTTATCTTTTATTGTTTTAAGGTATTGAATTGCATTTATTAAGTTTTGAATGTTAAACCAAACTTTCATTCTTGAGATAAACCCTATTTGGTAATGTCACATCCTCCCCCGCCCCCTTTTTTTAATTGCTGGAATTGGTTTTGTAATATTGTAGGAATTTTTGTGTCTTAGTAGGGAATACAGTGTTTTTCATAGGTTTCTTGTAATGACTTTTTCTGATTTTGGAACTTGGACTGTACTCTGGATGATCTTTAACTACTTAGTTTGTTTACATTTCTCTCATTCTTGTCCTTCATGTCACAGGTTTTAATTATACATATAACTCTAAAATACATTATTATCAATTTCTTAAAAAATTCATTTGAAAGATTTAAGAAATAAGAAAACAAGAATTTTTGAAATTAAGATATGAGAAAAGTATTTACACTTATTCATATGTTTACTACTCTGATACTCTTCATTTGCTTGTGTAGATCTGAGTTTTGTATCCGATATCATTCTCCTTTACTCTCAAAAACTTTATCATTTCTTATAGTGTAGGTCTTTGGACAATATATTTGTCTAAAAATGTCTTTATTTATCTTATAAGTTGAAAGATATATATTATTTCTTCCCAATGCTTTAATGATGTGATTGCATTTTCTTCTGGCTTGTATTATGTCTCTGGAGAAATCAGAGGATGCTTATTTTTGATATAATACATCTTTTTTTTTTTTTTCTCCAGCTGCTTTAAGATTTTTACTTTCTCTTTGGATTTTGGCTTTCTCAATTTCATTATAATGTGCATTGCTGTGGTTTTATTTTTGTTTATTTTTCCTTTAATTTGCTAATCTTCTTTAGTCTTTGGGTTATATATTTTTATCATATTTAGAAAGCATTCAATTGATAGTCCTCCGAAATTGTTTTCTTTCCCAATCTCTGGCATTTCAATTATACATGTACTCATTCTCTTAGTGTTTTCCTACCAATCTCTTCCTTTTTTTTTTTTTTTTTCTTCAGGTGTTTTTCCTCTATACTTTAGTTTATATGATTCCTATTTGTTTTCTTCAAGATCACTGATCGCTTCTATTGAAGTGTCTAATCTGTTGTTCAGCTCATTCAGTGAATGCTTCATTCAGATGTGATATATTTTAGTTCTGGAATTTTAATTTTTGTAAATATACAGTTTCCATTACTCTCCTGTTATTTCCCTATTTGTTTGCTTGTTATGTTCTTGCTTTGCTTCAAGTTCTTGAATATATTTATAATAGCTTATATATTTACCCATAAACATTTATTTATATCTATGAAATCACTATTTTTCCATTAGATAGTCCATCATATCTGTTATTTTTAGTTCTATTATCATTAATTGAGATTTTCCTCCTGGTTATATGTCACATTTTACTACTTCTTTACTACTACTACTTTGATTATATATGGTTGGTTATAGCTATGTATGCTACATCATTACGTATTTGGATTTTATTATCTTCCTTCATAGAATGCTGAGTTTTTTTCTGGAAAGCAGTTACTTTACTTGTGAATCAGCTTGAACCCTTTGATGTTTGTTTTTAAGTTTGAGTATTGTGGGTCTTAATATCTTCTACTTGAAAAGAGATTAGCCCTACTCTTAGGCATGGACTGTCTGAGATCACTACTTAGTGATCTGAGTCTTTGGTGAGGTCTCTCCACTCTGGTAGTTCAGTATTAAATATATCCAAGCTTTATGTGAGCTCAGGTGTTTGTTCAGCTTACAGTTCCATATAGTGTTGTTTTTTGTGGGGTTTTTTTTGGGGGGGGGTTGATACATTTTTCCCTAGTAGTTGTTCTTTGCCTAAACCTGTGAAGTTTCTCCCTGTACATATACAGTCTACTATTCAGCAACGTACTTAAGGGGACCTTTATGTGAAATTTTGGAGCATTTATGCACAGCTCCCTTCTCTTTGTTACCTTGCCAAGCAAATTCTAGCCAGCTCAGTAGCGGTGATCTATCTCCCCAGCTCAGCAAGACCACTGTGCCCTGTTTGGCTACCCTCTCCTGATGTTGTACTCTGGAAAGTGAGTCCCTGGGGAGGGCAAGGGGAATGATGTGGCTTCACTCATGGGCTTACCTTCTCTCAGTGGTTGAAATACTACATTATCTGTGTTTTTGTGTTTTTTCTGTTCTTCCCAAGCTTCATTTCACCTAGGACCCAACTTAATTTCATAGATCAGTTATACAGAAATATTAAAATGCCTCTCTAAACAATACTTTTGCCAGCTTTTGGAACAATTTCAATTTTAGATTAAGCAATTTGAACATTTATAATAAATTGCTAAATTATGCCCCAAGGGTGCAGTACCAATAAGATCTTATTTTGTAATATTTATTTCTGTAGCATAATATTAAAGAAAATCCAAAGAACAGAAATATAAAAATTCCCAGGTAATGGTTTTATTTTAGGGGTTTTCTTAAAATAGATGGTGAACCTACAGCTTTTTATTATGTAATAATGATTTATACTTTTCACATATTTTATGAAGATTCATTTGATTCTATTCAATAGTTAGCTAAACAAAAATGAGAAGCAAGATACAGAATTCATTGTAACCCAAATGAATTTACATTAGTGAATTGATAGTCAATTGTTTCAGGTAGGTACATCAACATATATTGTAAATGGAATGTAAGCAGAGAACTTTTTTTTTTTATATAAATTTTCTAAGCTCTGCAGGTCTGCTCTCAAGCATGGTGTAATAAAACGATCTCTAAATTAGGAGGCAGACGGACTAGTATCTAACCTTAATACTTAACCCTAACTGTATGTAAGCGAGTATTATAATATTTCTAGGTGTCCCTGATCTGTAAATAAGAGACGTTAGATTATCCAAGACAATTATTTAATTTGTTAAAACAATCACCATGTGAACTGAAGCAACTGAGGACCAGGGTATATGGTCTCAAAGTTTCTTTCCATTCTTGCTGAAAGGGGTCCTTTATGAATTGGTAAGGTTGATGCTACCTATAGGATAAAATTTCAACAGGGGCAGATATTTATAACTCATGGCATACATATTGGTCATAGTAATTATTAGTAGCTTCCTGCCTCATTATAAAAGTCCTATTTTCTCAGAGCCATGCTCTTGGTAAGTTGTATCCTGGCATTTCATACCACTAATTATATCTCCTTTAAGTATCCTGCAGAAGAATCCACTCACCGGAGTTTCCTCTATCCCATGAGCTTTGTGACCCCTCAGCAAAGTCATCTGGCTTATCAGCATATCTCTTCTGTCAAGCCTTCCTCATTTTGAGTGTTTCATGTTATACTTTACTTCAAAAGAGTCTTGGAGATGCAAATATGTGTGTGTTTTTTTTTTCTATCTGAATACTATCAAACCATGTTGAGATGAACAGCATTTACCTTGTGATTAAATATCATCAGATTAATGACATACAGATTAATGTCTAATTTAATAATATTTTAAAACATGTATGTATATGATAAAATATTAACAGAAAAAATGAAATTATTTGACCCACTGCACTACAGATGTAGAATCCTAGTATGTTATTTTTATTTAGCACTTTTCTGTGATAACCTTTATATATACTACCTTGATATTTCACCCAAACAGGGAAAATAGGCATATTTAAAATAGCCAGTCTTAACACATTTGAGTGTCGTAGGAACAGAGAGGTGTACCTTTATCCAGTTATCCCTGAAATATCCCTTCAATCACTGAAGTAACTCTTTTCTTTAAATCAAGAATATTTTAGATTTTTATTGTTAAAATCTATTTACAGTCTGTTCTATGTGCCGGGGGCACTGTGGTTCAATGTTAGTATTTCTATTTGTTCTATATCTTGTTTGAATTCAGTTGCTCATGGTATTCTACTGTTTTTCTTTCTTTCTTTCTTTCATGGTGAGAACATCCCTGAGTGAATTTACAGCTATAAAATATAATTGTGTTGATGGCCTGCTTATTACTTGCCAATTTATTGCTGCTAGCCAATAAGTACTTGATACTGAGAGTGTATTCCTGTTAAAGAATATGAAAGAATTCTGTATACTTCACTGTAAATTACTTCTGGTAAGCTACTGAAATATATTTTACTCTGAAACATAAATAGGCTCTCTGATTAATATAAATACTTAGAAGCATACTGAAGAGTTTGAAGTCTGATTACTTTTCAACATTTATATGCTAAGAGGCTTCTGTTCAACTGTTAAATAAATTAAATTTGAGAGTCTTGAATTATAGGCTCTGATTATAGACTCAACAGAGTATGAACTCTTAAGTTTTTCTAACATTGTTGCATAAAATACTCTTTGATATAAAAGAAGGGAAATGTTAAATTAGAACACTGAAAATTACATTTTCAGGCCTCTAACTTAATACTATTGTTATTCACCTGGTCTCACAGGTATACTTAATTCTAATGCAACATTTCAGACATCCCATATTTTTCTTCTACAAAAAGTAGTGAATTCCTGAGCTATATCATCATTGCTTGGGTGTTCCTTGGTGTGCACCTGGCACTAGGTGGGTGCTTTTGGAATGCAAACTGTTTAGTTTCCAACTTCTGAATCTCCACTGATGATTACAATGACCATTATGTATAACTCATCATACACATTGTAGTTTAGGAGGTAGTCTTGGTCAATAGATATTAAATACTACTTGTGTGAAAACTGCGTATTAATTTGATCAATCTCAGTACTATCCTCCTTGAGAGTGCCTGCCAGTTCCAGATACTGCCAAACTGAAAATTTCACCTCTTATAATCTCTTAAAGTTAGGATTCTGGAGACATAGATTAAAATTAGATGTGTTCTCACAAGATTTGGTAGTGAAGTGAAAATATCTGCTGGTCTCTTTGATTCACTCTGTTGTCTAGCAGTTATCAGAATAGATAATGACATGTGGAAATAACCTGGCACCCAGCCATGATTTTAGCAACATGTCTTGTAATTAGGAGTACATTCTTCCAAAATAATAACATTCCTATTTGTTTTAAACTTCACATCAAAAAGTAACTTTAATGATTTCCTTGTGAGTGTAAAGATAATACTACTCTGTGGATCACATTCTTTTAAGTTTTAAGATACAAATTCATTAAGCCATGGCTTTCAATTTTAACTGAGGTTGTAGAGTCTGTGTCATATAAGACCTTCAGTGAAGCTGGGCCAGAATGTCACCATCGTGCTGATCATACTTAACCTTATTATTCCAGGGGTGGTTTTCCAACCCCAATACTATTAGAAGACATATATCTTCAGTGTTATAAGACACCAAATTTGGGATACTACATGCTAAGGAGTCAACAGAGTCACCATGTAATATTTCAATATTCTGTCCTCTTCAGTTTGTTTGCTACAGCTAGAATAATAAAGCTAAAACTTTGAAAAGGGGAACTGCCTTACTAATGTATATTAGCTAAAGGTGTGGAGAAGATTATATGTACTGGGATGGTGGTGAGGCAAGGCTGGCAGAGGGAAATTGTGGGGTCCCACTGGTTTCTATACCTTTTAAACTCCGTATCGATGTACACTGTATTATTTTTAGGATAGTTTTAGCCCTTCCCCTCTGTAATTTTACAGTGATAAACTATCTTGTCTTATTTTGTATTAACTGCTACTAGCAAGTATAACCTTATCATAGCCATAATAGGATCAGGTTGATTTGATAGATTAATTGTCCACTAAATACCAGGATTGTTTCTATTTGTGGAAATCTGGCCTAGGGAGAGAAATAGAGAGCATCACTGATTATATAGGGCTAAGTGAGTATGATCATGCCTCTCATCAAGAGTTGCCAGGCGTTCATAGAAATCATACTTGTATGCAAATAATTTGCCAAATTTTTAGACTACGTTGGCAATTAACAGCTAAACACATGGTTTCAACTGAAGCAACAGTTATTTCTATTTAAAAATTTTTGCTCTATAAAAATGTTGTATCTCATCCTGTTTATAACATAAGATATATAGGATTGGGCTTCCCTGGTAGCGCAGTGGTTGAGAGTCCGCCTGCCGATGCAGGGGACACGGGTTTGCGCCCTGGTCCGGGAAGATCCCACATGCCACGGAGCAGCTGGGCCTGTGAGCCATGGCTGCTGAGCCTGCGCATCCGGAGCCTGTGCTCTGCAACAGGAGAAGCCACAGCAGTGAGAGGCCCGTGTACCGCAAAAAAAAAAAAAAAAAAAAAAAAAAAAAAAAAAATATATATATATATATATATATATATATGGGATTCAACTTTTGTAGTAAAGAGCCTCAGTGGCCAAGAGAGAAAATAATATCATTATGAGAACGCACTTTCTTAGAGAAACCAGATCCTAAAGCAATGGGATTTCTCTTGGCACCTAGGCTGACATATGGAGTTAAACCAAATTATAATCAGAAGCTTGGTCTGTTATTGGCACTAAAATTAATAAATGAATAATTCTGTGGGTGATTCCACCCACTAACTGAACAGACTTGAGAGAGGGTGACTTCAAATCTTGTCTGTTGTCAAGTAAAACACTGCTGAAAAAACCTACATGCCTATATTTAGCTAAGGCTGTACACACAGCCAAGGAAGCTTTTGTGGGTGAGGTCACTCAAAAACAGAAAATCCTGTAAGACTCTGGAGTTGACGGGAGAAGTTTCTGTTGAGATATCTCCAGTCACAATGCAACTCCTTGTAGACTATGTTTCAGAGCAATCTTACTGGCTTTTTTTGCTGAGGCATCTTCCCAATTTCCGAAAGTATTTAAGTAGGACTGGTTACCCAAACATCTTTAGTGGACTCTGTGGTTAGCATTTTGAGATGAAGACAACAAAACCCAGTCTAACTATTTTAAGCACAAAGAGATTTATTAGAGCATATTGAGTGGCTGATAGAATCCTTAATGGAGTTAGAGGTGGCAGGGTGGCTAGACACAGCCTAGAACAAAGGCAGCCAAGGTAAATACTCAACTGCAAGACCGTTCTGGTGGAAACCGTATGGACACTGTCTCATGCCAGTTGGCACCTATGACAACAGGAACCAGATGCTAGAATCTCTGCTTGAGCAGCCACAGAACAAAATGCCTCCTCTTATGTATTTACACAACATACCTAGCTCCTCCTGTAGCTCAAGTTGTTCCTTCTCTCCTCCTAATTCTTTACTAGAGTTTCTGCCTGGAAGATTTTAAAACAGTGGTTGCAAAGGAGCCTCTTAAGTTTACTTTTTTGTTTTTCAAACATTGCCCATATTTAGAATGGCATGCTAGAAGGGAGTTGAGTGGATATTGAGCAATCCAACCCACACTATCTTCTGGAGAAATTTAGGTCCATGTCAGCTACTCTGCTTACATAAGTGTAGTGTAAGGGGGGGAGAATGTAATCAAAATGATCCAAATACCTAAATATTGCAAATATTTTTCAGTGGGAATAAGAACATAGCAACAAAAATTGATTAATCATCAAAGCTCAAACAGACTTACTTGTGAATATTAAAGTTTAAAAATTGTTTTTGGAGTGAGGAATCCTGTTGACTAGATGAAGCTAGATAGAAGTACTTTTTAAATTAGGCTGATAAAAATTTCAGGTTAATGCATTAAAAAAATGGCTGAAAACAAGAATAAGCTAAATCTTAAAGAAAAACATGAAAAGTTTGGATTATTTTTAATTTTCTTTAAAATTATAAATCATTGAAGAGATTATTAAGATCCATTAATTAATATTTCCTTTATCTTTCATCATTGTACCACTCCCTTAATTTTATAGTTTATAATCTTTCCATTTTTGACTTTTTAATCAAAGTTTGAAAGGTTTATTAAGCAAAATGTATGATCAATATCTACAAAATCCAAGTTGGGGCATTTGATAAATGATGAAGGAATGCAGAAAAATACAAGGAATGCAACTCCACCCTAGAAAACTGCTTAATACTGTGTAGAAATACACTTTGGTTTATGTAAAGAGAATTTCAAGAAGATGAGTAATGTGCTTTTTCTCTCTTGGAAGTGATTTTCTTTTCCCTTGTTGCATAATTCCAATATGAATCTACTAAAAAAACAATTTATTAGATATTTATAGTATGCCATACACCATACTAGACGTTGAATTTTAGAATTCATAATTAATTTTCATAAAATGTTAACAATTTCCTTAAGTGTTGGATCATAATTAATTCTAAAATATGTATTTATATTTAATATGCAATAATCAAAAAACAACTGGGAGACTATACAGCTTTAATAAAAATACACAGCCTGTTTTTATAGATCATATTTTATGAATGATGTAAGATAACTTTTTCTTAAGTCACAGAAATTATTTTAAGGAAAGTTTTTTTTCCCAAAATGTAATGCATTTTCTCTAAAGAAATGCATACATTAGTCCATGCAAAATAAGAATTTCCATCTCTGAAATTAATTCCAAACCAAGTCTAATTTGTGATCATACAATACTCTATACAGTCTCCCATTTATAATCTAGTGATAATGTACCTAAAAATAAAACCTAAGTCTCTATATAGTCCCTTTTTAATAATCATAATAAATACAATTCTAGATGAGACCCATGGGTTAAACAGCCTTTAAGTTTTTAACAGAGATGTGTTTCCAGAAGGACTGATATTTATGCTAAGCAAATGATGATCAAGCTGGATGCATATCAGATTCACCCACGAATTTGTAAGCACCCAGAGATTCTGATTGCATAAATCAAAGAAGTAGTCTGGGCACCGGCATTTTGTTTAAAGTTCTTTAAGTGATTATACTAGGAGCCAGAATTGAGAGATGCTGTCCCGGATATTAATCTCAAAAGGTTGTAAACACGAAACCTAAAACATCCACAGTTTCTAGTAATAAACCGATCACTTATCCATGAATGCACCTAAGCAGTTCTTGAAGCTTTAGATTCCCAATCTGCATTTATTTTCAGCATTTGTCACAACCAATTAACAAATTTAATATACTATTAATTAAAATTATTTTATTTAATGTCATTGTTTTTTGTCTGGTGGCTGCTGGATATGATATAAACATATGCTTTCAGGTTTTTAAAAAAATATTATGGCATCCTGTATGGATATGGTAGACTGGCATTCAGTAAGTATTCTACTCTCCTTCTAGTACCTCTTGCATTTAGATGGAAAATTACAGACTGCACTTCCCAGACCTCTTTAGAACTGCGGTTCCAAATGGGATTTAAATTCAGGCAATGAGATTGGCCTTGCATGATATTGGAAAATGGATGTGAGCAGAGACCAACCTTTTGATGCAACCACTATTTCTGGGGGCAAGTGCAGAGATGAAAGTATTTAGTTTTCTGAAGCAAATAAACAGTGGTTTCAGTATCCAGTCTTAAGTTTTGGGAGTGTTGAGAGGCAAGGTTTGGGACACCCATTTTACAAGTGTGGTTTATAATAAGTGAGGTGTAGTTATGTAAATGGCAGCAGTAGCAGCTAGGGCTTCCTGAATATGGAACATGCCTGACTATGTCAGGTTCCTGATTCTGGCAGTGAGGGTGTGATTCTGTATGTGGTCGCTTCCTAATAGTAGAAGTGGCACTGGCCACTTTGGTGGCAGAATTGAATGGTGTGTCTTTGGTAGTCATTCCTGGAAGGTAAACAGAGTATACTTGTTCAGTCTTCCCAATGATTCTATAATTTATTATTTAATTATCTCTAATAAACTTCCTGCTTAAACTAGCTAGCATGGATATTATATGCTGAAATTAAATGTGTGATAACTATCTTTCCACATATGACCTAGTTTTCATACATACACATGTGTGTGTATTTATATCTGTATGTATGTATTTAAATCTGTGTGTATGTATTTAAATCTGTTCTCAGATGTCCTAAACAGGGATGTAAGGTTTTGGTTTCCTTTCTCTAAAACTTCCGTTACTTTTATCATGGTTTCTGAGTTACTGAAACCAAAAATTAATGCAGTATTCCTGTCTTGGTTACAGTATACAACTTTATTAAACTGTAATATTATAATAATAATAATATATAAATTATATATATATTATATATATTATATATATAATTATATATAATATATATAATATTATTATTTTTATTAAACTGCCTCTTGCCCCTGAGCTTTAAGCTGGGAAGGGCAAGGCACAGAGGCAAAATTAGACCAAAGTCATGTCTCCATATAATAGCTTATAATGACTCATATAACCCTACCTTGATCATAATCTATCTTTAAGATAAATTCTTCAAACAATTTTATTACTAATTTGAGAGCTTTATCAATTGCCCATGTTGGAAGGACCATCACAGTTATTTACTTCGGCAATCTAAAGTACTTTTGACATAAAGTTCTGTCAGGCCAGGACTACAGTAGGATAGGTAAACAGAGAAGGTGCCAGGAGAAGCTTCTAGAGATACAGTACAACACTGATCACAATATTCAGAGGATATCAGCTGGCTCCTGGCCCAGTGATTGAGTTCTGGTAATAAACTGAGGATTAAACTGGTTGTTAGTGCCAGGAAGGCCTGATAGTAGGTTCAGCAAGTAAAAAATACCCAGTTAGATTTGACTTTCAGATAAACAACAAATAATTTTTAGTATAAACAACATTTGGGACATACTTATACTAAAAAAAAAATTCCATTGTTTATCCGAATCCAAATTTAACTGGGTGTACTGTGTGCTCTCTGGCAACTCTACCTTGCAACTGATAACAGTAACCAGAAGTCATAAGGACCAGGTTCAGATGCAATGTTCCCATCTCTAAAGAAAACAAAGCAGGGCTGCAATTCTGTAAAACAGGGCTGCAATTCTGTAAAAACTGAAGTACTCATCAAAAGTTTAAGACTGAGGTCAAGTTTCTTGAAGCAAGTCTCAAAATGTTTTGTGTTGTCAAGAAAGACAGTGAGAAAGTGTGTACTCAAACTTAGCTTTGAGTTATTAGAGAAGCAGAGGAACCTGACATGTTGTCACACCATTGGGCTTATGACTCCTTAAAACCCTTGGCTAGAAGTAATGTTATTTAATGTCTAGGACTGGAATAAAACATATGGGACTCAAAGTGTACTCAGTGGCGAAGCTTGGACGTTAATGACAGCAGGAAACGTTAATGAAAGAAGATTGGTCATTGCATTAAAAAAATTCGGAATCTTAACAATTTACTTGGATTTTATCTGTTACTCTTTATTGAGCTCTGGTCTCTCAGTATACACTTGGGTACCAGCTGTTCTCTTGACTTTTTTATTTGTTAATTTTACTCATTGCCTTGCTGAGTCTCATTCTGAATTTTAACCTTTCAAATAAATTCACTTTGATTTTTAAAACATTAAAGTTTATATTGTGTCTTAAAAAGCAGGCTTCGCTTTTCCGAAAGTGTAGCACCAAATGACGTATTTACAGTCAGATTTCTTGAAATGAAGCAATTTGAATTTAATCTGCTATCTTAAATATCTTAATACCCATTGTGTATGAGAAAAGGTCAATTCAAATTTTGTATTTAGGTATTGCTTATGATTTTGGAAACACCTGAATCTGGTTTTATTTGTTCTTAAGGGTCATTTGGTTGAGGCTCAAAGCATTATGGACAATTATTCTAGATAATTTTTTCTTTAGATTTAAAATGAAATATTTGTCTTTAAGAAATACAAATGTTTTAGTATCTTAAACTTAATAATTATAAGTAAATAAGGGCAGGTGTTGCCCAAGAGCCATATCCTATTAATCTCTGAAATACAATACTCTTTGTAAACTGGAGGTAAATATACGTATTATTAACCTATTCATCTGAAGAATTATGTTGTACTAGCCATATATAAATATATGCTTTTTGTACAGAAATATACTTCTATGCAATTAATTATACCAGTTATATAATTTTTAAAAATTCTACATTAAACTTCAGGAGTAATTAATGAGTATAGGATTAATATAATGTAAACAAATACACTTCATCATACATTTCTTTTACTAGCTTAAGAAACAGTGATTTTGATATGTTTCCTTTAATAATAGGCAGAATCACAAACACATTTTATGACACAAGAAAAAACAGTTTACTTATGTCTAGAATTTGACCCTAGCTAGACTCTCAAAATATATATTTTTTGTAGCTGTATTGATTCTTCATGTCAAAATGAAGGTTACAAATGCACAGTATATTTTGGTAGAACAATACAGATAATATAATTGGTAAAAAAAGTGGATTATTTAAGTAGCTAGCTAAGAGTTCATAATTTTAGACAAAGTAAAATAGTTTATAGTTATCACTCAACAGCTGATTAAGTGATTTTCAGTCTTTTCAAAGCACCAATAGGACTTCCCTGGTGGCGCAGTGGTTGGGGGTCCACCTGCTGATGCGGGGGGCGCGGGTTCATGCCCTGGTCCGGGAGGATCCCACACACTGCGGAGTGGCTGGGCCCGTGAGCCATGGCCGCTGAGCCTGCGTGTCCGGAGCCTGTGCTCCGCAGCGGGAGAGGCCACAGTAGTGAGAGGCCCGCGTACGGCAAAAAAAAAACAAAAAAAATGCAGCACCGATAAACCATTCTTCCATCAATAGCCATTACTCTTCAAGACAATGATTCTTCACAGGATAGAAGAGACACAAGTTGTCTTATGTGGAACTGTAGCCAGCTCTCCTGAGCAAAGCATGAAATTAAAACAACTATCCAACTAATTCTAAGCTCTCCACCTATTCACTCTTCCCCTTCCCTTCCTCTATTGAGTATGATTGTGTTAACAGTGAGGGCCTCTATCATATCAAAATTGGGGCTATGATATATCTGAGAAGTTGAACCGAATACAATAATTTATATGGATGGTTTCAGGCAGGTACAAGTGTGTCCACAATATCTAGGGGTAGGAGGCACTGAAAAGCAAAATTTAAGATAGAGCCATGGTGGGGTGAGGGATATGGATCAATAATGAAATCCCTTTTGAAAATCTCCATGGTAAAAGAAAAAATCCTGTCTGATGGACTGTCCATGACAAGATCTAGGGGAGAAAATACTTTCAGTGGCTTGCTGTATTGGGGCTATTTAGGAGATAAGGCTGAAAACTTGAAGAAAAGTGAGAGAAATTCCAGTAGTGATTCAGACTGGTATAAGAGAAGATACGAAATAATGCTAAGGTAATCCCTAAGAGAAGATTAGGAGATCTGGCATAAGCTATTAAATCAGAGGCTTTTGCATGTAACTGATAAGGTAACATCATTGTTATCCCCAAGCAGGGAAGGCATGGAGGTTTTTCAGTTAACAATTGACTTTTTGGGTTATACTAAACAAAGTGTTCAGTCTGTGTTTCATTCCACATGACGAATAAATTAGGCTTACATGCTTGAGTAGCTATATTTATAATTAAGCATATAAAGAGCTTTTTTACTCAAGGAGAACTTTAAAAAAATCTAATCTTTATCAAAACTTTCCTTTGATAACTTATATTTGTCCTCCAATCCAAGTGAAATTTTCAGTTCGTGATTTCTTAACTCCTCTTACATGACAAGTTTACAATACTTTACTTGCAATTCGCAAATCCAGAAAGTTCTGAAACCTACTTTTAATGTATGCCATCGGTAGCAAAGACTGAGGAAACCTCTCACTTGTTGAGAGAGAGAGAGACAGAGACAGAGAGGGAGGGCAAAGATGGAAGGAAGGAAGACAAAAAAAAGAAAGTGGATCTGATTTGGACTGATATGAGGCTATTTACAATATTTTACTTGTTATACAGCTTAGTGTAAATATTCTTATGTCATTATTTTAATATTTTGATTATAGCTCTGCTTACACTCTCATAAAGGGGTATTCCATAATATATAGCATATATAACTCTCTAAAATATTTTTAAAATGTGAATTTTGAAACACATCTGTCACCAAGGGTGAAGAGAAAGGGTCTAAAGGTTTTTGGACCTATAGTGAAATGGATTATAGAAGATCAGAATTAAGTAAATGAGAGCTTGGGTAGTTCCACTTAACAGATGAATTAATAGCTGGAGTGCCTGCCTTCCTCACTCTCTTCTCTACTTAAATATTTACTAAGTAGTAGATCAATGTTAGCTACTTGACATACAACTATAAGCAAGACAGTCACAGTTCATGTCTTAGTGGGTCTTACAGTGTAGTAATTAGTTAGGCAATTTCATCAGAGTGTAAGTATTATATCAGAAGATATGCAGAATATTTCAGGAGCATTTAAGAGGTGTACAAAACCTGGATGTAAGAGTCTGGGGAGTTTAACTGCTTAGCATAATAGAGTGAGAAGAATTTGGAGCTCCTAGGAACTATCAGAGGAAAAAAATGGAGAAATAGGGTCATTAATACTTACATAGCAGTTACCTATAAAACAGGCACTGTTCACAGCAACCCTGTGAAATAGGTGCTATTAATATCCCTGTTTTGGACTTTCCTGGTGGCGCAGTGGTTAAGAATCCGCCTGCCAATGAAGGGGACATGGGTTCAATCCCTGATCCCACATACCGCAGAGCAACTAAGCCGGTGGGCCACAAAGACTTAGCCTGTGCTCTAGAGCTCAGGAGCCACAACTACTGAGCCCATGTGCCACAACTACTGAAGTCCGTGCGCCTAGACCCTGTGCTCCGCAACAAAAGAAACCACCACAGTAAGTCCGCGCACCACAACGAAGAGTAGCCCCCGCTCGCTGCCAACTAAAGAAAGCCCGCACGCAGCAAGGAAGACTCAACACAGCCAAAAATAAATAAATAAATAAAAACATCCCTGTCTAACAGGGACTTCATGACATGAAAAAAACACGCAAGATACAATTCATATAAGCATTCACATGCAAATCTGTTCTAGCAGCAGCTCTTTCCTCTTGCCTGTGTTCTTTTGCAAGGTGAAAGGGTCCTTTCCCACATTAAATTTGATCCACCTAAACTGGAGTAGGGGCTAAGTTTCTGAAAGGCTAATGAAAGGTTGTGTCTATCATTTCTGCCAGGTTGATATTATCTTATCTGTTTACAAAATCATATGATCAATTGCCAGAGACACAGAACCATCTGTCTCCAATTGTAATCCTGAATAGAATTATTGGAGCCAATTTAATGGTATGAAAGTTATAACAATTCTACTACCAATTTGAAGGCAAAAATAACTTCTTTGCTTGTTTCCAGCAAAATGACCCATCAATCACAGCATTCATTATATTTTTTACAAATTGATTCTGAGTGTGTACCATTATATTTAAATTTTTTCTAAATATAAGTAGAATAAATGCATGAGACTGGGGATTTTAAGGAAAGATAAGAGGGCTTTGTAAGAAGCATTAAAACAAAATCTTTATTAAACATTATTTTAAGTACAAATATAAAATCAAATAGTTTAAATAAATGTAAACATAATAATTTTTATAATTGACTTTTTCCTCAAGAGAACTATATTTAGAATCATACTTGAACTATGACACCTCTGGTGTATATCATAAAAAGTAGCATTGTGTTTTGGTTTTACCTTATATAAAATTCATAGTACAAAAATACTTCTTACAACTATAATAGATGATTGTACTGAGAATTAAATTTGAGGTACAGTGTCTCCAATCTCAGTATTTGATGGTTCTCTTATAGACCTGAGACACAGGGTAGCTTATTGGATTTTATAGAACCAATAAGAGTATTTTTAATCTATTTACATATTTTTCCACAAAAAACTATTTTTTAATCAAATACTAACAATTATGCCAACTTTCTAAGTTACTTTAGATTCTAATAGGAGAGAATGTTTATATGTAAAAAATGAAATAGAATTCTTCTTTGGAATGAAAAGTTTCTTTTTAGGTATTTATTATGAAAAACTTGGCTACTTTCTCCTTAAATCTCATATTATACCATGGTTAGGTGTGGTTCTAAGAAATCATTTACTCTGTAGCCAATTTTTTAATTTTTATAATAAAATCCCATGTGAACCATTATTCTTGAGATGAGAGAAAAGCCATATGGTTAAAATGTATGCTGTCAGATTCCTTTAGTGAAGTAAGAGGATGCTGATAAAACTTAACCCAGCATTTAAAACAACCTAAAACATGTGTTTCGATGAATACATTTTTCATGATCTACAGCAAAATTATAGGGATCATTATTATACATAGATAACTGTTAAGCTTCACTTTCCTAGTCGTTTGTCAATAAAATTTATGACAAATTTATGGGATATTTCTAAGAAATATGTCTTCTCTAGTTGTATTTTGTAATGTTTAAATAAAATTATTAGAAATGCATGAAAAAACTGAAGCATTGTGTCGATTCCATTTTGAACTGAACTCTATCCAAACAGTTGATCAATGCTTCTTTGCAGCACATGGGTACCTTACATACTTCTGTTTTTGCATTGATAAATCTAAATTTCAATTCTCCTCTCTATTTAACTGCATACTCTTTGAGGACCAACAATGACAGTATACACTTTTCTTTATCTCAGCATTGTGCCTAGTACATAGAAACATTCGATAAATGTTTGTTGACCTAAATTTAAATCTTTGCTTAATCATGGAAAATTGTTTGTACTGACAGCAAAATATGTCCTCCTTTTATTTCTTGCAGTAGTGGATTTTTTTTTTTTTCCGCAGAAAGAAATTCACATCAGCAGTCTAGAGTGAGTGTCTATAACTGGGCATATTATTAAGAGTCTTGAAAAATCAGTAAAAGATCCAGAGTAGAATCAAGTCAATAGCACAGCACAGCAAAAATGTGTTAACTGAAAACAAATCATGAGCATGGAAGATGGTCCTGGCTGGTGATGGATAATATTCAGAAATATGTGGGAGGTAAATTAATATGAAGTATAGTTTTTAATTGACAATTAATCCTAATTTTTTTCCTGAGCTCTAGATTTCTAATTTTGTACCAGATATCTCCACCTAAAATATGTTGTAGGTTCTTCAACCTTTCTTGTTTGAGAAACACCACAACCACCTAGGATCTCCATTCTCCCCCAGAACTCTGGGGAGTCGTCTTTAGCCAACTCGGCTCACTCGACCTACTTAATATCTCTTTAAGCTATCTCTCTGTTTTGCATATTTCTTTAATTTCCCTTAATTCATATCTTTATCATTTCTTGCTTAGCTTGCCACAAAATCCTTCTAAATTGTCCTCTTGCTTCAGGTATGGTAACTCCCTAATCCATTCTTATAGTCAAAGTAACAGTAATATTTCTGAAGTTCAAAGGTAAATCTCTACTTAAAACTTCCCTACCACAATCAGTAAAATCTCAAATTCTATAAAAATATATTCATTCCATCACGTTCACTAAAATCTCAAATTCAGTAAAATTCCCAATTCTGCACACAAAAACCTTTCATTACATGACCTTTCAGCCATCTCTACCCTTATGCTATTTTCAAACATGTACTCTATACTACAGTCATAACTAAAGGCACATTTTTGGCTTATAAGACGCTGTTCATTTTCTGGGAATACAGCAATCCCACACTCTTTCCTCTACCCATCCTTCATCTATATTCAGCAAAAAACATCTTTGAACCATCTTCCCAGTTTTCAAAGACACATTTTTCCCCTCACATATGCTTTTATAGAACTTTATGAATGTTGAATATTGCACTTACCATTTCTTTAAATATTTAATTTTATTGTTCTTCTCACTAGAATAAGCCTTTCAAGGACAATGTATGAAATGTACTCTTTCCATCTACAGTACATAGCAAAATGCCTGGCACTCAACTGACTGATGTCAGTGACTTCAAATTTCATGTTGATGCTGCATTTTTTTCCATACTCTTCTTTTTACTTCCTCTGCATATTCACAACCAAAATCTCTAACATGTTCGTTTTTCACATTGAAAATTTGAAAACACAAATGCTTATATCTATTACCTGTGAGAACACATATAGACTGTAACACTTATTTAGTCCTCAATAAAACACACTACTCTATAATTTTTTTCACCTTTTGTACGTGTTTCCTTTTTCCAAATTAAATGTTTCAAATATGTTCTATGCTTTTGACCTTCGTTGAATTTACATAATTAGGATGGCCATGCAAGGCAGTTTGCCTGGGAAAAAAGTCTGTTTACTCCTGAGGCCCAGAGCATTTATTATTTTCTCTCCCTCCCACTCTCAAAATTGTTCAAGCTTAGATACTAAATAATTTGGTAACACAACAATCAGTATCTATTTCACTTTTATTTATGTTTACTAGTATTGAATATGAATATTTATAAAATAAGTGAAGAAATTACTAAATCTGTTGACCTCAGGGTGATACAAACTGCAAGCAGCAAGAGAGAAAAAAGGTTCAAAGAAGAAATGGGTATTAAATGGACTGAACTAGAAATATGAATTTTAGACAAGTTATTATTCTTTAAGTGGGCATAAGTAACTTTGGTGAAATAATTCAGAAGGGTAGATGTACCACGAGGAAAGCCTGTAGTTTGAAGAATCTCAAATTTTGGTAACTTTTCTTTATTTCAATGACTAAATAAAGGTCTATAATAATATGCAAAGTTTATTTTTCTTTCCTAAAATTACCTGTGTTTAAATGACAGATTGTAATACACTAATAGTACAGAAGTAATGGTCTTTCATAAAGAAAATTAAACTCAGAAAGTAATCTTTATATTATATTTGGGCTTTGAAGACATTCACTTACCACTTCTGAGTTTTACATTCTTTTCCACGTTATGTAAGTTTTGACATCAAAACTTTGGAATAAGGAATACAAGTTATATAAACGTAACATTAAGCAAAAGCAAATGATCGAATTATGTAATAATATTTTTTATGAAAGGCGTAAAGGATATAGTATATGATTGTTGCCTTCACTCTTTGGTTTCCACATTGCTAAGAAAATATTTTGAGACTTTTAAGCTGAGTAACTCTATAGATCAGAGCTTTATACAAAGCCAGAACTAGCTGATTCATCAGAAAAATCTGTTAACCACAAGACAGAAATTTTTTTTAAATCAACTATTTTCTATGGATCTAAGCCATAAAATGATGCAGAATTATGGCTCAGAAGGTAACTCCCTTCTACTAGAGCCTGGTATCCTGGATTTAGCAGAAATATTTTCTCTTAGTGATTTTCTGAAATTCTTCAGGCAAAGTTTTCTTCTAATTTAAGGGATTAACAAATGTATGGAAGTATAATTTTTTAAAATATTATTTTATCTTGACATAGACTTCCTATTTTCTGAAATATCTGCATTTTCTCCCTTCATTACACACACACACACACACATACATGCACACACACAATTTTTAGTCATTTTTAAGGATTATCTGCTTTACAATTCTACTACCTTCCTCTTCAAGGTATACTCAATATAAAAGTTTTAAAATATCAAGGTAATATTTGAAGATGAAAAATATATTTAAATCATTGTAAACTATGCATCAAGGTAATAATTAGTAATTTGTAAACAATCTAAAATATTCTATTTAATCATCTTGGCACCAAATGTGTGCATGTGTGTGTGTATTAGATCCAGTAATCAACCAACCACTGCAAGTCAGACGGAAGAGTGCAGAGGCACACCCTTTCTTCACAGTCAAGACGCTCCACATCAAAGCCCACAGTATACTCTGAAGCCTCTTGTAGGGTTGTTCTAGACTCAAGAGGCCACATACTTCTGATGGTTGGGGGCTCCTATAATTGCATGGTAAATATAGTTCTCTAACTTCTCATTGTAAATTAATACTTTGAAGTTTGAGGTTTTTATATTTATATGCTACTTATAAATCTCAAAAGCACAAGCCAATCCCAAAGAGACAAGTCAACTCTATGGACAAAAATGAGGATGTTTGATCTATAAGCCTGGTCCAAACTATTGACTTCAATGAATTAAATAGGATTATGTAACTTTTGGAGATCTCATTGAGAGTGGCTGGGTTTCTCACCTGATATTCTCACATACCCTAATCACTACTACAGTCTACGTTTGAGGCAAGACAAGTTTGAATTTTAGGCTTAAAAAAATCACTATGGAGAACTGTCTCAGACATACTCCTTAAAATTTAACACATACTTTTAAGGTTTTTATTCTGCATGAAAATAGAAAGTATGCCAGTTTTATTTTATGTAAAACTGGTTTGCATTCCTGGTTTTATAAAAATATAACACAAAATTTATTACAAGAATAATTTAACTTGTATTAGTCTCACAGCACATGTATACTAGGTTCACTTATTTAATCAGCTCCCTGTAATACAAGGCAATGATAGTGGCATTCAGTGTTCATTGTGACCAGTAGAGTGAACCAAACATTCCTGTAAATTCTTTTGGAATCTTCTAGTGACTGAGTATTTTGAGTCATCCATTCAATCTGAGGAATATCCAAATATAAAAGCATCACTTAAATTGGACCAAGTTGTCCTGCCCCGATTTAATTACAGTGGGGATATTCTACATGTCTATAAAATCTACAGATCATTTTCAAATAAACCTACGATACCTAAACAATTTGAAGACCTTGGAATATCTTTCTGTACACAGGTTCCATTGTTCAACATCCTCATCATTTATTTATTTCCCTTTTCTCACTGAAGTTTTCTCAGTGTGGGACTTCAGTCACAAACCTAGTTTGACTGTCTTTTTAAATTAAATCTAATTAATAATTATCATATCAAGCATGGATTTCATTTGCTCTAGAAATGAAAAAGAAATTCACTATCCTTCAAATGAGAGAATCTTGCAAAAGCTAACACATATTTAGTAAAAGTTTTATAAAATTAATTCAATTTAATTCAAGCTGCCCTGATATGGCCCTATCCTCAAAGTACTTATAGTATCTAGATATCATTTTAATAATAAGCAGCCTAACTAAAAATGTAATTATGATAAGCAAAATTATTTCTCAAGAAGATATTCACTGACATTTAATTATATGCCATTACTGTACCAGACTTTTATGTATGTTGTTTCATTTAACAATCACAACCATCCCGTCAGTTCTATTAGCAAAGAAAAAACTGAGTCTCCAAGAAGTTAAAAATCTTGCCCAAGATCATACAACTCTTTTGTGGCCAAGTCAAGATTAGTTTACAGGCCTGCCTAGCTTGAATGGGCAAGACCTTTATATAGTGGTATATATCCCTCTTTCTGAGAAATAAAATTAAAGTTTGCTTATTAAATATGAAAAATTTGATTTACTTGATAAACATAAGACAGTCTAAAATCAAGCATTGTTCACTACAATTAATGTTTTTCCTAAAGTAGTTTGTTTCTACATGATATACACATCACATTTCTTTAGAAGCATGTATGTGTGTGTGTATATTTGTGGTAGCCATGAAGACATGAGCCAATGTGACTTTTTCTTCTATGATACCCTGTAAATTTACGAGACTCTTAGGTATCTTGTAGACAAAGGCAGGCCCTTTCTCCTCTATAATTACTAGAATTGGCCATGATAACTAAGGTACAAATAAAGATTAAATTTAATATTTGTGCCAACTTTTAATAATATTTTCAGAATCCTCAGGGATATGACATTTAACTGTATGAGATTAGGGAGGGGAGCACACAACTCATAAAAAGCACAAATGTAATATGCCAGTAATACATTCCACTACATTTGCAAGGAAAATAGCCAAATTTTAAAACATGCACCCTTAGGTGGGGTTTTGATGAAAATGCATCTCTAAGGCACCATTAGGCTGAAGGTGATATCAAAAGTCTCTTCTCTTAATTAGCTCACTCTTTATGGTTTCAATTTGTTATTAAAACTATTCTTCTACAGAAAAAGGAATATGAGTTTGCTGTGCTAGGATAAGACTGAGATCAGCTTAGAATACGAGTCAGGCTGTATATCTCACAAAGATTAATTGTGTCTTCTTGATGCTTTATATAACCAAATGGAATATTCCTTCCACGCGAGCTTTTGGCCTGCCCCTGTAAACTATAACTGTGAGAATTAAGAGAAAAGTTGAGAACTCTCAGATACATTTCCCAACATTTTATAAATGTTCTTCCCTTTAGCTAAACAGACTAAATATCCTTAGTAGGGTTTTCTTTCATTGTTTGTTAGAGAGTACACACATACACACACCCACACCCACACACACCCCGCCTCCTCCCTCACACATACCACATATACACACAAAAGAAAAAACAGCTCATTACATATTCTGGAACTCTTTTATCCCCAAAGAATGTTGGATAGCATTGAGGATTGGAATATCATCATTTTAATTAAATTTGGGGTTTTTTTTGCAGACTGATAACATTTTTTAAAAATTTACTTAAACAAGATGTACACACTCTAGAGAACTGTGGATTAATCCCCTTTTAAATGGCCAAGACTGATTCTGAAAGTGGACAACAGTGAAAAGTTATCAAGGGACCTGATATTTCCCAAAGTAAGTCTGTCAGCTACAGATCCTTTAATGTTAATGTAAGAATAACACATTCCAAATCACACACACAAACAGCACATATACAAATTTGGCTGCCATCTAAAGAATGTATTCATACTTCTATTCTAGGAATTAAACTACATGGCTATAAATATAAAATTGGCATCTGTGTAAAGTATTTCTAAACATCAGTCTGAAAGAAAAAATCACAGCTGTTGCTGTGTCATATTTGTGTATATGTGTTTTTGTGAATGTGTGTGTGTGCGAGGTGTAAGAGAGATTACAATCTTTATAATTACATAGCAGTAATGCAAATGTTCAGAAAGAGTACTGGACCAGGAGTTGAAAATGAGTTCCAGGTTCCAACCTTGCCATTTTACGTACAAAGGCAGCCACTTAATCTATTTGAGACTCTGTTCTCCAGTTGGAATATGTCTGAGGTTCCTTTGTCTTCTAAAATCCCAACCATGTAAATTTTACACTCCTCGGAACTTTCTTCTTTCCTAGTCATTTTTGAAGGCACTATTGAATAGGGGGAAAAAATGCAAGACTTCCAGTAGGTGTTAAAAAACAAAAAAGGCAAGAAGAAACAAACAATTCAAAGAATCATTCACATCCTACAGGACAGTTACGAAGTAGTTTCAAATACATGTGCAACTAAAGTTAGATTATCACTTAAAAATACCACTACTGGGCTTCCCTGGTGGCGCAGTGGTTGAGAGTCCGCCTGCCGATGCAGGGGACACGGGTTCGAGCCCTGGTCTGGGAAGATCCCACATGCCTCGGAGCGACTAGGCCCGTGAGCCACAACTACTGAGCCTGCGCATCTGCAGCCTGTGCTCCGCAACAAGAGAGCCCACGACAGTGAGAGGCCCGTGCACTGCGATGAAGAGTGGCCCCCGCTTGCCACAACTAGAGAAAGCCCTCGCACAGAAATGAAAACCCAACACAGCCAAAAATAAAAAAAATAAATTAAAAGAAGGCTCAACATTTGAAAAAAAAAAATACCACTACTGTTCTAAAATAAAATTATTTATAAACTCCCTTCATGACTCTCCCTAAGATCTATTTTGATTGAGTGGGAATCAATCATAAAAATATGAAAGCAGAAGTTTTTGACATTGTTAATGATAAATGTACAAAAAATTAACTATAGGAATTTAGAATATAGATATTTCATAGACCAATGAAAGTTCAAATCAGTGTGCTTGTCAGAAAAAGGTGTATACTTTTCACTCATGTTTGGTGATGTAAGAATCGTCTATCTAACACCTCTTCATAGAATTTTCTACCAGGCTAGTTAATACTATTCTGCTAACTTGTTCTGTGAGATGGAGTGGAAGGATCGTTGAACTGTGACTCAAGAAAGACTGAGTTGTAGTTTCACTCAGTTTACCTAAAAACAGTTACACTCTGTTGCCCTAAACAAACCATCTGAATAAACAAATTGGAGTCTAAGGTCTCTATCAGCTAAATCTGCGTAATTATTTTACTGGAAAGAACATGATACTCAGATTTATAAATATACACATATGATACACATATATTCACCCATATACAAGACATAAGTTGTTAAGTGCTAAGTGGATTTTTCTCCAAATTATAAACCTGTTTCACATTTGAAAAGAACTTTAAATTCTGTAACATTTGGAAGAAAAAAGCCAATAAACATGAGTTAGAAAAACCCCGTGCCTGGTCTTCTGATATTAATAAACACCTTTCTAATGAACAAAGATATTCAAAATATTCAAAACAAAAATATTATATAACTTTAGAATTATTTATTACAAGAATTAATAATCATACGTTTACAAAGATTCCCAGTTGTACTCAGACTATTGTCAAAACTTCAAGGATAAAAAAAAAAAAAGGGAAAAAAAAAAAAAAAAACAACTTCAAGGAGTTACCAGATACCATACATCTGTTCACTGCTGAAAAAGCCATTCATTTATCTGACATATAAAATTTGTTCAGAAAAAAGAACCTGAATACAAAGCCAGCTATTTTTAAACCAGGAAATCATAGTGAGATCAATAAGAAAAATATGCAAACCTAAAGAAATTTTCAATAGAGGTATTTAGAATTTCTTATTTTTTCCTAAAAGAAAATAAATATATGTATACATATTCAAATTTTATAATAGCATGCATTATGGAAACATATTTAAATATATGTGTATCATTCACTCAAAAGTATTTTTAATAAGCTTTTTATATTAGAACAATTTTAGACTTATCGAATCACTGTGAAAATACTACAGAGAGTTCCCATATACCCCATACCCAATTTCCCCTGTTATAAACATCTTACATTAGTATGGTACATTTGTCACAATTAATGAACCAATACTGAATCACTGTTATTAACTAAAGTCCATACTTCACTCAGATTTCCTCAGTTTTTACCTACTGTTCTTTTTTTAAAAATTAATTTATTTTATTTTATTTTATTTTTTGGTGTGTTTCTGCTTTATAACAAAATGAATCAGTTATACATATACATATATCCCCATATCTCTTCCCTATTACATCTCCCTCCTTCCCACCCTCCGTATCCCACCCTTCTAGCTGGTCACAAAGCACCGAGCTGATCTCCCTGTGCTATGCGACTGCTTCCCACTAGCTATCTATTTTACATTTGGTAGTGTATATATGTCCATGCCACTCTCTCACTTTGTCCCAGCTTACCCTTCCCCCTCACCGTGTCCTCAAGTCCATTCTCTAGTAGGTCGGTGTCTTTATTCCCATCTTGCCCCTAGGTTCTTCATGACCTTTTTCTTTTTAGATTCCATATATATGTGTTAGCGTATGGTATTTGTTTTTCTCTACTGTTCTTTTTTGATTCCAGAATCCTATCTAGGATACTAAATTACATTTAATGTCATGTCTCCTTAGGCTTCTCTTGGCTGTGACATTTTCTCAGACTTTCTTTGCTTTTTGATGACCTTGAGAGTTTTGAGGATTTCTGGTCAGATATTTTGTAGAATGCCCCTCAACTTGGGACATGAGTACACAGGAATAGTGTGTTTTAAGGAGGAAGACCACAGAGGCCAAGTACCATTTTCATCACATCATAGTATAGTATCAGCATAACTTATCACTTATCACTTGTTAACCTTGATTATCTACCTTGATGTAGTGTTTGTCTGGTTTCTCCATGTCAAGTTATTCCTTTGTTTTCTCACTTTCCATACTGTACACTTTGGAAGAAAGTCTCTAAATGAAGCTAAAACTTAAGGAGTATGGAATTATGCTACCCCTCCCTAAGACTGAAGTAGTTACATAAATTATTTGGAATTCTTTTCAATGGGAGATTTATCTATTCTACCTTATTAATTACTAACTAGCTAACTGATTAATTAATTTACATCAGTATAAATTTATGGATATTTATTTTATACTTTGGATTATAACTCAATATCACTTTACTTATTCTGTTGCTCAAATTTTTCCAACTTTGGTCATTGGGAACTCTTTTGGATGCCCCTTGTATCTATTTGATATACTCCATCATTGCAGGTTTTAACATTTTATGATCACTTCCTTAGTTCCTGGCACACAAGATGATCTAGGCTCATCTTGTATATTTCCTGCCCCCATCCTAGATTCAGTTATTTCTCCAAGGAGCACTGGTTCTTTTCATTGAAGAATGGTATTAGAAACCAAGATCTAGGTGCTGGGCATCAAGAGAGATCTAATATGCAATTTTAAATGTTTTTCAAACATTTTAATCATAAAATTAATAATGAAAGTTTAGTTTCTATTCATAAGCTGCACTTATATAAATAATATATTATATAATTATTTAATAATGTTGGATCTCTATAATTTTCACCTGCTCACAATTCATCTAAAGCAAACCCCTCAGTGGGATGAAGAGCATCAAAGACCTCTAAATATTGAGGGGAGCTTCTTCAGTTACCCAAGAGCTACGTGTACACAGTGTACTGGAACATTTCCCTGCAGTGATTATTTTAGACCACATTCCAGGGAAATATGTCTTCACATACAGATATTGAGAGGTACCTGTTGCCTCTATGGGCACTGCATCCTATCACCCTGAATTAGGAAAACACTGACAATTCTGCAGAGTCCAGTCTAATTATTATATCTATTCAGAATTTATGCTTAATTCTCTTATACAGCTCTTTTATGAAACTACTCAAATATGCCAGGAAGTAGCACAATAGACTTATTTAAAAGTAAGTCAGAGCCAAATTTAAATAAATGGTCTCACAATATATTGGAATGCAGAAACTTAAAAGAATTTTTTTAAGTGTTTTATCAGAAATATTATATAACTAAGAGTTTTTTCATACACATCTGAATTTATGAAGTTAGTTTCTTTGCAAGCGTTTCTGAATGGATTTCACAATAATAATATGGAACTAGAAAGAGTGCTGGCTTGGAAATTAGGAGCCCAGGGTTTTGACCTGGAAATCTGGGCATTTTCAAGCTGGGTTATCTTCAATAAGTCCCTGAAACTCAGAGATTTTACTTTCCTCTGTAAAATGAACAGCTGAACCAGATGATTTCAAAGTCCTCTTTAAGTTCTTAAATGCTATGATACCATTTTTCTGAAAATTTGCTAGATGTTAAACATGTCATTTTATGAGTAACATGAAAAGTCACAAAATCACAAATACACACACACACATACACACACACACACACACACACACAAGGTATTTTTCCTATCTTGGTGTAAGAGCCTGACTCCATTTTTGATGTTCGACCATTGACCTACTGACAAAAGCATTTAGGCTTCCACTCTTCCTTTCTCCACCAATACATATCTGGTACTTCCTTTTATACTTTCTTTATAAAAAAAGCTAGTCACTGGTGGCAAGTTTGAATACTGCAGCCCTTGCCTTGGATGGAACCATCGTCCAGCCCCACTCACTAGTCACCAAAAAGGCCCAACTCTTACTATGCTTTTTGCACATGCCTTTCCACCCTGTGTTGCACCTACCTTTCTCTCTCCAGAAGTCCCTTGTGTGAATAATAAACCTTCTTTCAAATTCTTTGCTGCTCGAAGTTGCATCAGCCTCCGCATCCTATCTATTAATTGGGATGAGATCCATTCCATATCTGTGGAGAGATCACAAAACATTTGTTAATAAATGTTATTTCACTTATCATTTAAGAACAATTATATAATCCACTCTATGTTCTCATAAGATGGCCTTGTCTCAGCACCTTGAAATGAAAGATAATTTAACTACCTTTTCTACGTCAGAAAAAAAAGTAATTACTTTGTTGTTGCAGTTGAAGTGTAGTGTAAGATTGCTTTTGAGAATGTTATTCTACTATCCACTCGATTCCACTCATGGTTACCTTTTTAAAATGTATATCATTAATAGATGAAAAAAATGCACTCTGAAGAAGATTTTCTCCATGGAGCTTTATCTGGGAAATTGCCCATTATCCTAGAGATCAATGAACAGGGTTTAATAAATATGTTTGTTGATGCTTTTATTCAAGGTAAGAGCATAAAACCAAGCAAGAAGTTATGCCACATTATTTCAATACGATTTTTCTGATCCTAGAATGTTATTCCTTAGGGGCAGAAGCACCATTACATGGTTAATTTTCATTTCCTTAAAACCAATAAGGACTTACACTAAATTTTCAACCACACTGGGAATTGTCAGGACTTTGATCAATAAGATACAGCTACTGTAATTAAAGTCTTCACACAACAATTCGTACCTCATGGTTCATGTGAAACTCTGGTACCTGACTCTTCAGTCAGGACCAGAAAGTAAAAAAATCAGAAGCTTTGTGGAACTTTTGATGAAATGCCACAAAGAAAAAAGCAGAGTAAGATAGCTTCAAGGTACTGTGAAAAAAATTCTATACAGCCTGACATGGATAGCCAGGGCAAACTAAAAACTGATAATGACTGATGATGATAGATAAAATATGACATCCTATAGGAGTATTCCTTCTAGCTCCTCACTGGTAAAAACATGGTAGGACCAAGGATTCATGTGAGCCTTAAAATGCTAAAATTTTATATGTTATTTGTTTTGATGTATAAGCATTGTTATAATAATTATTTAATTTGCACAAATAATTATAAATTGAGTATTTTAATACAGAAGTTATATGACTGGATCATGTTAATATATTTTTTAATTCACTGATATGATTACTTCATTATTTAGCCAAAGTTCAACTGTTTTATGGTGATAGCTTCCCAAATTACAGGTTTGAGGCCTAAGAATGGTAATCAACTTGAATCTTACAAGTAGTGGATTTCAATCAGAATTTTTTAGTCAGTTCTTCTTGTTTGTATACTTACAAAGTCCAGAGTCTATTTTCTGATTTTTCTCTTTATCTCTTATTCTGTTTTAATTTGTTTCATTAGATGGAGTCCATAAATGTTGTTCAAAGTCATAAACATCAAGAAAAGAACCATAAAAGAATCATTTAATTGAACATAATGGTGAGAACAAAAGATTTAATTAATCCCATTTTTCTTCTGCATAGTATTGGTTACAGTAGACATAACCTGAATGTGCATTTATAGTGATTCAACATAAAACATCTCTGAAGTTTTTCTCCCTCTGTTCCTTGGAAAGATCAAATTACAAGTAAAAAGTAAATGTGAGAGTGCATATTATGAAGGTCTTAAGGACAGTAAACGACTTTTTGTTTTTTTTTTAAAGGGAGTCAGGTAATGTAGTAGCAGGTAAAAGCTGGAGTTTATGAGTGACAACTAACTAACTGTAAGGGTCTATAACTACTTGTGGGCATGTAACGTATTCTTATCTTTAGCCTCCTAGGGAACAATATATTCCATTAGACTTACATGAAATTTATGTTTCACAAGCACATGAAGGTCAATAAATTCAATAGATTACAATGATGCTGGATTTAGCAGAACTCATAGAGTCTGGGTATATAATAACTAGAAAAAATTTAATTTCTGCAAAATACCTAGTGCTATAAAGTACTACAGAACTAAGGTATCTTCAGTCAAAATCAATCATAGATTTCTTTTTCTAATTATGAATTCTATTATATTATCTTCCCTCAAGGATGGGCCCTGGAAACATTACTTGGCATATTCTGAAAATTTGGTGTAGTAAGTTTAAATTAGAGCAGGAAACACATTTTTCCACTTAAAGTCAATATTGTTCATAAATACATACTATGTTTATTAAAGACATTTTTAATAAATAAATTTAAAATAAATTTTGTTAAAGATTAACAAACTATATATTATATATCATGTCATTGGTAAACTGTGCATGCATCATAAATTTATTTCTCCAAAATGGTAATCCACTCTGATTTATTGATACCATCTTATAATTCTTTCTTTTCTATGAGGTCAGTCATTCCCTCTCAACCTAAGATCCTTTCTTGGAGAACCTGACCCACGCATCGTCTGGAATCAATAAGACTGAATGCTGTACAACTTCTGCATCAACTCTTCCTTCCATCATCAACCCCATTCACGCTGGATCCAGATGGTTAGTTTATGATAAACAATTGACTGACACTGAGCCACCCAAACAAATTTTCTAGCCTAAGTGTTTGAAAATGAGACAAAGAGTTAGTTGGCTGTGATGCATTTACTGTGAGGAGAATCAAGGGTGAGGACTGCTGCTTTTTGGGCAGCAGTAATGAACTGGTCTGCAAAAAGACAATAAAGGAAGAATATGCATGAAAGGACAGTTTGAGATCAGAGCGAAATGAAGCCTAGGAGAGAGAGCAAGTGAGTGGAAAAGAAAACTGCTCCACGACAGTCCAATTTCCACTAAAGTCAGCTTTCTTTCAGTAATTTTCTTTCATTATATTCTTTATATTCTTAAAATGAAAGTTTTCTAGACCTCCACTAAATGAGTTTTAGTCCCTGTATCCAAACTAAGGCTAAAATACCAAGATAGCTACATGGTAACAGCACAATGTTTGGCCATTGTGAGGCTCATTTGTATATTTACTGCCTAGTTTGGTGTGAGTTATGCAATCAATAGAAAATAGAAATTGACCCTTCCTTTTGACTATTTGAAAATGTTTAAAACTTCTTCTCTGTTTCATCAGAAACATGTAAAGAATTATAAAACTGAGTTAATGAGGGATTTTTATCAGGAACTTTTTGGGAACTAAACTTCAAGAGCAAAATTGGAATACAGATCAATCTATAAGCTAATATTTATACCTATATTAATAATTCATTATAATTTGAGTGATTCTATCTAGATACTCATGCTTTCAGTGCCACCCACCTTCTATAGACCTCAATTCTGCCATCAGAGGCTGACTAAAGCAGAGACCCTCAGAGACTCTCATTCTCCTAGAAAGTTACCACCAACACCCACAACTTTATAACAACAATTATTTCCTCTCTCTTAATCAGTCCTGTAAATGTTCTTGATGATTTCAATATACTTGGAAAGGATGCTTCCAATCTCGTATCACCATTTCCTGATCTCCTTCTTGCCAATGATGTCATCTCCAATCCCTCCTCAGGTATCTACCTCCATGGTCATAAGATGGGTTTTGATAAATATAGTCTTCACTCTTTCAGGACCTACACAGTTTACACTGTTTCTCACCTCTGTTTTGTTCTTAAACCCTCCACACATGCTTAGGTTCCATGGCACATTTTTGTAATAACATCCTCATATGCCTCCTCAACTCCCTTGCCAAACTCTTTCTTCATAACATTATATTGACTTTTCAGTCATGATTACCTAACATCAATTTTGCTGTTATTGCTACAAGCAATCCAACTAAATTTCCTTAGTCAATTCACTCTCTGACTCTCCATGATTTAATTTCATAGTTTCTCCTTCCATCTCAAATACCTGTTAATCCTTCCCCTCTCCTTGCTCACAACCCATGAATTAGCCTCAGAAGCAATCAGAAGAGAATTGCTACATATCTTCCACCACACTCCTATTACTTTAATGATTCTTAAGACCCATGTAAAGCCAGCCTCTCTAATTAGGTCCCACTCTTTTCCTGACTACCTAAAGGTATCAGTCTTTCAGGTATCTCCTCTCTCCTGAAATGTCAGTTTTTCTTTATACTTAAACATTCCCATAAGCTTACAAAGATGCACAGTATTTTCCATCTTAAACGTAAAAACAAAAAGTGACCCCCCCCCAAAAATTGCAGAGGAAATGGCCTGAGGTCAATTTAATACTATATTTCCAAAGAGTAAGTTGAACCGAATTCTTCAAATAATAAAAAATAAGTTCCAGGAAAACAAAAGCTAGCGGACTGTGAAAATTATTCATAACCTATCTCATCCTATGAACACATGTTTTACATTTCATTCATATACCAGTAAAGTTTTATAGAGCATAGTAGAGAGTGATTACAAAATCAGCAGTCTGTAGAAATATAAGGATAACATGAAAGTTAGTAAAGGTATGACATGAATAATTTACTGGTTGTAAAAGGAAAGCATCATATTCTATGCCAATGCCTCTCTTTTCACCTTTTACTGAACTAAGATTAATTTTTTCATAACTTTCATATATACTTAGAGTGAACTGTGATGTTGGTCCAGTCCATCCACAATCTTGGTAAAGCAGTTTTTATTCTTTTAGAGCTGGTGACCACTGTAAGTAGCATATTTTTACATCCCTATTAGTTTTGTTTGTTTGTTTGTTTGTTTGTTTTGCAGTACACGGGCCTCTCACTGTTGTGGCCTCTCCTGTTGCAGAGCACAGGCTCCGGACACGCAGGCTCAGTGGCCATGGCTCACAGGCCTAGCCGCTCCGCGGCATGTGGGATCTTCCCGGACCGGGGCACGAACCCGTGTCCCCTGCATCGGCAGGTGGACTCTCAACCACTGCCACCAGGGAAGCCCTCCCTATTAGTTTTGACAGGTTACATGTTTTGATAATTGATTATAAAAATAAAGAGATAAAAATAGATATGGAACAAAATTCAGCTTCTATAATCTGAATCCAGAAGTAATACTTAGTACTACCTGCTTGCTTTGCTTACTTTGATCTTTTTCTTATTGCTTACTATATTATTTGCTCACATACATAATCGTTCTGTGACAAATATAGTTAAGAAGAAAGATATATATGTTTGGATATTACACAGCTGGGATCTTGTTTGGGACACTAATCAGAGAATTTGATTTATCCAAATTCCCTCCAAGGATATTCGAACTTTAAATAAAGAATGTAGAATTCCACTCCATTTACACTTTCAAAGGTATTTCATAGCTAAATCAAAATATAACATAATTTTATATTAAAAAATTGTTCTATATTGGGTCCCGACTATATATAAAGAACACAAATAAGGGTTTGTAAAAAGCCTCTAAATGGACTCTGGTTTTGGGCTCCACATGTAAGGGATTTAGAAGTCACCATTCTGTCCTAACAACAAGTAAAAAGCTGACCAAACTGAAAAATCGATTTTTCTTGGAGCCAGAAGAGAGGTGAAGACACCGGACAAACCACTGCACCAAGACTGGAGAAACAGGTAAATACATGGCATCATGGCACACCTGAGCAGAGCTTCTGAGCAGAAGTGAAAACTGCCTTGCAAGAAATGTTAAAAGAAGTTTGTAGTTACCCCCAAAGCACACACTCACGCCCCCTCCAGTCACCTCCCCTTTCCCCCACAATGGGTCCTAACTTCCAACCACATACATTCACTTTGCCTGTTTTTGAACTTTGTATGCATGAAATTATATAGCATATTCAACTTGTGAAAATCCATTGAGCTACACGCTTAAGATTCATGTGCTTTTTAGTTTAGTTAACAATACTGTACCACTGTCAACTTCTTGGGTTTGGTATTTATCCAAAGGAGTTGAAAATTTATATCCACACAAATAACTGTACATGGATGTTTATGGCAGCTTTATTCATCATTGCCCAAGTCTGGAAGCAACCAAGATATCCTTCAATAGGTGAATGGATAAATAAAAGGTGGGTACATCCAGACAATGGAATATTATTCAGTGCTAAAAAGAAATGAATTTTCAAGCCATGAAAAGATACAGAGGACACTTAAATGCATATTACTAAGGAAAGTGCCAATATGGAAATACTATACACTATATGATTCCAACTATATGACATTCTGGAAAAGGCAAAATTATGGGAGACAGTAAAATAATAATTGCCAGAGTTTGGGGGGGATAAAGAGGAAGAGCACAATTTCAGGGCAGCGAAAATACTATAACGATGTTCTATGTCTTTATATACTTGTCCAAACCCATAGAGTATACAACACCAAGAGCCCTAATGTAAATATGTACTTTGCATTATTAAGATGTGTCAATATAGGTACATCACTTGTAACAAATGTACCACTCTAGTGAGTGATGTTGATAATGGGCAAAGCTGTACTTGTGTGAAAATAGTGAATGTATGGGAAAGGCCTGTACCTTCCTCTCAAGTCTGCTGTAAACTTAAAACTGCTTTAAAAAAAAAAGTCTTAAAAAAAGGAAAGAATGCAGCAATTCTCCTCATTCATTTACAGGAAATAGCAATCATAACTCTGGTTTCAGCATTCTGTTTAGTGCACAGAGTAAGTCAAAATATGCAACATGGTGCCACTTTCTTTGACATATAGATTACTGTTAAATGTAAAAAAAGTTTCTGAAATCTTAAATTATATATTTATATAATCATTCTAACAATATTTATATGTTTTTAGGATAAAAGATTGCCACTTTGAACAATATATTTTCCTCATGAAATATTAAATAAAATCATTTTTCTTGGCATCGTGTCATCGTAAGTATCCACAGTACATCCTAAAACAGTGCTTAATTTAACACATCACTAGGCAAAAATCTTCCAAGTAAAGCTAAATATTAAAATTCAAAAAGCTTAAATAGGTAAATCCTAACAGGAACTGCTAGAAGAGATAGTCAATGTTTATAGTATTTTAAAAAATCATTAGTCATTAAACTCCTAACCTAAAACGTTAAATCTCTTTCCGAAGGATTACCTCAGAATGGCCCTTTATATTTAATATAGCATTTTTTTTAAAGCTTGCACCCTACCCTATAAATATAAAAGGATTTACCAGCCAGGGAATGATAAAAACTTCCAAAGAAAGGAGCAATGGGAAATTACAACGTTTTAAGATGTTTCAGCTCTTTATCATCATCATACTTTGTGTTGTCTTCCTAGTCATAAATACAAAAAAAAAAATACTTAATGCAATTTAAAATCAAACCCATTTGGGGACTTTATATAAGCAAAATATATGCATTATATAAATAATCATTTTTATGCCAAATAAACTAATAAATTATTACATGACATTATTATACAACAAACTTTACACCTAAAAAATCTGAACATATTTAAAGCATTGTTATAATTTTCAAAGGAAGGGCTCCTTACAATCAGAGAGTATTAAAGATATATAGAATTTGTTGACAAAGTAAGTATCTACTATGAGTAGATACATCCCTACTTTGGTTAGTGATTTACCTCTTTCTAATAGATTAGATATAGTATAACCTATATAATTTCCTTTCAAGCATTTTTATTATGAATTGGCCAGTGGCTTGAAAAGATAAATTAAAAGGTACATTCTTATATAATTTCAGCATTCTTTTCATCTCAGTTTCCTTTGGAAACATGAGAATTTTTCACTTGATACAATATACTTACAAAAATTATTTACAGCTCTGATTTAAGTTGATCTTACACAGGGATAAGGTTTTAAATAAAATATTTTCCAAATTATCTTTTTAAATATGCATTTAATATTAATTAGTTGAAGGTATTTTGGAATATTAAAAATTATAGTACCACTTTAGTACATAGATTTCATTCACTTCATTTTTAATTCATAAATGTTAATAATAATAATAGAACCATTTAACTTTTCAACCTATAATTCAAATATTTTCTGTATCTGTATTAAGGGTACTATTAAACCAATACCTGCACTTAACTGGTTTCTCCACTTCTAAATCCATCCTATCCAATTCTTCCCATAGTCCAAATCATTTAAATAATCCTGTCCATTAAAGAATACTCTTTTCCTGATCAATTATGGCTCCATAATGTCTATAAATTTAGTCTGTCGTCTCAGGTTCTAAACCTGTCTAATTGAATCAAACTTCTGAAAGAAACCAGATTTGATATCATCTAAAAACATATTGGTTTCACATCTTAACTTCTACTTTTACCATTTCCCCGTTTTAAGTGTTTCTCTATTGTCTTAACCATGCCCATTCTTGAAAAAACTCAGTTCCCTGCTTTTTCATGAAGCACCTTTTCTCTATTACAGTATGCATTTTCTCTTCTTCTGAATTCTCACGACCTATATGAAGATCTTGGAATATGCATTATTATTTTGTTGTTTTTTAATTTTACCATCAACTCCAATCCAATTTAAAAAACATTAAGATTAGATAATATGTCTTATATCTCTTCATGTCTGCATTATCAAGCTTTTAGTAGGACTTTATTAAGGTTAAATAATTGTTTAGTCTAATTAATTACCCAACTCATCTGTGTTTTGATGAATCCACTTTATAATACACAGTATTCTATGTGTGATTTGACTTCTAATGCTATTAATGATATTCATCTAAAGGTTTTAACTTGCTAAAGAGAAAGTGTTTTAGTAATAAAATATAACTCTAAAAGTGGGACTCTTTAGCTTGTGATGATATAAAAGTCTTAATTATTACAATAAAGACAATTATTTGTATCAATCGTTCATTACAACTGGGAAAAATAAACAACCTTTAATTATAAGAATGATGAATGACTTCAACAATTGTCTAAGTTAGACAAGTCTTACAAAAGCAAACTAAATCTAAATGCATCCCATATGTCTTGATTCTAACACCAAAGAAAAAGAATTCTTAAAAAAGCATGTTTTATACATGGCTTCATGCTATACTAGTACTACCCCTTGAGAGTGAACTGTGATACTGAATAATGTTTTGGCATGGATTATAGAATGAGCTCATTATATTACACAAAACATACATCAGAAAAGATATTGAATTTCTTACTGGTTATAAGAAGCTACAGTGAATAGATGCGTCTTGAGAAATACCCTTAAAAAGTTAAAATTATCTTTAATCCAATCATTAATCCACAGTTAATTCAATTATAAATCCAAAAATATGGAATCATTCATATGCAAAGCAGGATAAAGAACACTGGAACAAAATTCACTTTCAATTCCCAAGCAGTAATTTCCAACACCCAAAGTCTTGATGTATGGACTCCCTTTCCTCTGCCAGTTTTGCATTTGTGTCTTTGACATGGGTTTTATTTTGTAATTTTTGACAAATTTTTGATTTTGCTAAAACCACTAAAAAATTCAGGTAGTCCTAAACATAACAGCTATTAATTTGAGATTTGTTAAGTATTTACAGTAGTACATTTGGAACTATATTATCTTACAGCTATGTTTTCTTTACATTTTATTTTCTAAATAATTTTTGTAAATAAGAGCCTTTTCCAGAGCATAGGAAACCACCCTAAAGTAAATGAGTTGAGACTACGCACATTTCACAGAAGAACCAGACAATATAGTGATACTTATTGACAACTGAATCAATTAAAGTTCTAGATATTTCTTAGGATGCTTATTCTGTAGACTGACTTAATAATACATAAGACAAGGACAAACAGAAATTATGTTGAAATGAGGCTCAGATTTCCATTCTAAAGAGAATAGACACAGCCAGTTTCAACATATATGTTATGATATATAATAATCAAAACATGACTGCCAATTTAGGGTTACGAAGACTATTTTAAAATCAAAGAAAGTGAATCTAAGGAATTCTGAATGATCCTGCCATGACCATAGAGCTGGTAGTGCATCTACTTCCAGAAATAAGCTGGCCTTCTATTGATGAATGTGTTCAGGCTAAATGCTTCAACTTTTTTAAAGTGGAAATCAGCCTAAGTTGAAAATACTCCGCTCATCAGGGAATCTTGTATTTGGAACATATCTTTTTAGTGCCCTATAAAATGTATTTTATTAAGCTTAGCTTGATACTATGTTATTAGCTTACATCCTAAGAAGTTTTGATAACCAACCAAGAAAAACCATGTTGTATTTAGTATAGGCAAACATTGCTGAGACATGTATTACCCACCGAGGTCATATGCCTTCTTATTTCCATTTGCCCTCTAAGTTTTCACACGTAGAACTCTATCCTCATCCTTCAATTCTCATGCTAGACTTAACTTTCTTTATTGATGGCCTTGCAGCTAGATCAAAGAAAATTTTTTTTCAGTCAGTTGGAAGAGAGGCTTGGTGCTTTTTGGTTACCAAATCATATATATATATATATATATATATATATATATATATATATATTAAAGAACTCTATTCATATTTAGGGCAGCCTTTTAGGCTTATTTGTGTATTCAACTGACTATACCACTATACCACAAAACCAACCAATCACCTCTCCTCTGTATGTATACTCTCTCATGAGTTTCTCTAATCAATTATCTAGCAAGTTTCATATATCATGGTTTTTATTCCACAACTGTGACAAAAGCTAATAAACTTTGTTTTATAAAAGCACATTTGCATGAGTAGGTTTCATTCAGAGTACAGTTATTAATAAACAAGTGTAAATGTCATATCTGATCCTTCTATTTTGATAGGGAAGCAGAGGCGACATATCTAAATTTAAAAAGAGGATGCTGGAATGAACACTGGTGTGCATGTATCCTTTCAAATTATGGTTTTCTCCAGATATATTGCAGCACTATTTACAATAGCCAGGACATGGAAGCAACCTAAATGTCCATCAACAGAGGAATGGATAAAGAAGATGTGGTACATATATACAGTGGAATATTACTCGGCCATAAAAAAGAATGAAATAATGCCATTTGCAGTGACATGGATGGACCTAGAAGTTGTCATACTGAGTGAAGTCAGACAGAGAAAGACAAATATATGATATTGATTATATGTGGAATCTAAAAAAATGGTACAAATGAACCTATTTACAAAACAGAAACTGAGTCACAGATGTGGAAAACAAACTTGTAGTTACCAAGGGGAAAAGGGGAAGAGGGATAAATTGGGAGATTGGGATTGACATATACACACTACTATATATAAACAGATAATCAACAAGGGCCTACCGTATAACACAGGGAACTCAACACTGTGTAATAACCTCCATGGGAAAAGAATCTAAAAAAGAGTGGATATATGTGTAAGTATAACTGGCTCACTTTAATGTACAGCAGAAACTAACAAAACATTATAAATCAACTACACTCCAATAAAAAATTAATTAAAAAATAAAAAGAGGACACTAGGGATACAGATATCCACAGGACTCACTACATGGAATACAGTCAATTCAATTTAGTACAGCTGGTTTAGGCCTAATGGAAGCTTTATCTGAGAGGATTTTTCTTTTCTAGAACTATAAATGTGAATAGCTTTGCTCTCAAATTTTCCTTATTCTTTTAGGGGGTGGTCTTAATTATCTTAATCATCATTGTGTGAAAGACATTGGTGTTATTTGTTTCACTCATTTCAACACAGCACCTAATTTATCTAACTATCAGCTACCTCCTCAAGCATAGTTTAAGACTTTCTCACAAAATAGCAAAAAGCAAAGTTGGAGCATAAGAAGGAAACCTGATTAGAAACAGAAAGAACCTCCAGGATGCAGGTGATCCAGAAAAGAAGAGGTGACTCTATTTAGGAAAAGTATTGGTTAGTCATGACCCTGGTTATACTCTCCTGCTGCTGCTTCTCATATGCATAAAACAAGATGCTGCTTCCTTACGTGGGCAAGAATAGCCTTTAAATTGCTTATCCCCTCAATTTTTCCATTCCATTAAACATGAGGCTCCCAGGATCAGCAACAGTAGAGGAAGAGAGTTGCTTGATATTCCAATGTGAACCACAATAGACCAATGTAGAAACAACACACAAATATCTCTTACTGAGTTATTAATGAAGGTCTAATTAAGCTTGCAGAAGACTTCCAGTAAGGTAGAGTATAAGTATAATGATATTCCATTTATGCAGATTATCTACTCCTTTGATCATAAATTCTAGGCTACAACTGGTAGAGGGGAGGGCACTATATTACAGTGATTTAAGCCTTCTAACGTAGCAAATCACAGGATCAATAATGGTAATAAGAAAATGGCTTATCCATTACACAATGAAAAAAGATAAAAGAACCTTCATCAATTTATGTTTGAATGATGGAATAATGATTATATGCTCTGATGTGAGAGCAGGCAGAACTCTATTGTTATGAAACTAGGAGTTTCCTAATAGTGACTATAGTCAAAATTAGCCTAGAAAGAATTTTTCACAAAACTTTATAAGGTTTACAACTAAAATCAGATTTCATCCATTATTATTTGTGCTATTTTTATTACATGGTTACTTATTTTTATTTGTCAGTTCAAAAATCCATTTTAGAAGACTCTAGTCCTGTATAAAACATTGAAAGTAATCATATTTCAAACATTCATATTTTAGCCTTTCCAAATATATTTATTTAACAGTAAAATAAATCAGACAAAGAAAAACACAGTATGCTTTCACTTACATGTGAAATCTAAAAAACAAAAACTAATAAACTTAATAACAAAACAGAAACAGGCTCATAGATACAAAGACCAAACTAGCTGTTGCCAGAAGATAGGGGGTGGGGAAATGGGGGAAATAGGAGAAGAGGATTAAGAAGTACAGACTACCAGTTGTAAAATAAATAAGTCACAGAGATGCAATGTACAGCACAGGGAATATAGTCACTAATATTGCATTAATTTTGTATTGTGCATATTGAATCATATGTTGTACAACTGAAACTAATATAATACTGTAAGTCAACCATCTTCAATAAAACATAAATTAATGAATAAATTAAATAAATAAATTAAAGGTACCAGGATAGTTAGACAATAGATGGATTTATTTTGAGATATTCGTTGAGCTCCCAGAAGTTTCTTCACCAATAGTTTTAATAGCGTTAGTGTGCTATTAAAATATAAAACAATATTCCTGGTATCATGCTCACTGCATAGACCTTCTCCTCAAACTCTTGCCAGAACTTTTTGAAAATTCTGTGTTTCAGGATTACAGCTATATTTCCTTTTGTTGAATTGTGCATGGCTTACCCTTCTCTTTTCAGTTTTCAAGAATTGACCATGTTTTCTTATGTTTCCTATTGGATTGACCTTATGCTACTTATAAACAGATTTTAGAAAGATCTATGTATAGCTGATTCACTTTGTTATTCAGCAGAAACTAACACAACAGTGTAAAGCAATTCTACTCCTATAAAGATGTTAAAAGAAAAAAAGAATGATCTATGCACACAGAACATAGCTATATAACTGGTTGTGTTCTCTAATGACCAATGTCAGAGCAATACATAATGACAGCCTTAAAAATGTGCAGCTCTCATGGAAAACATTATTCTAGGAATTAAAATGTTGGGAGTAATTTTATATCTTAAACATCCTATTCCACTGAAATATTATTTACCCTATAAAGAACTCATTTTTTTACATGAAGTGTGCCACCTGAAATTCATTCATGTGTTAAAGTGTTCATTCAACCAACCAACATTTATTGCGTTTGTTACTGAGCAAGTTGCTAAGGGCTTCAAAATTGAATAAGAGTGACATCAGCAAAAATGGCAGAGAAAGGACCTCCAAAATACATCCTTCCATGAAAGTAATTTTAAAAGGGCAAAACCTGTCAGAATCAACAGACCTCTGGAAAGTTGTCAAAAGCTTACATTAGCCCAGGTAATACCCATTCAAGAAAACAGCTGATTCCAAGTAAGAATACTAAAATTGTGGCATTTTAACTTACCCTAGTCCCATCTTCCACTCCTCCGCCTAGCTGTAGGCAAAAAATAAAAGTCCATATTCCTGGTACTAAAAGAACCAGGACCTCATTCACCAATGGACCTCATTCGCAAAGAATTTTAATTAATTATTTATTCAGATCTGGCTGGTAGCTCCCTGGAAGAACAGCTCAAAAGACTTATCTTTTTTTTATGCCTAATTCAGAACTATTCCAGTGCTAAAGTCGCTTCCAGAGGGCAGGGGAAGGCCATTTTAAAAAAATATTTACAGGTTAATTTTAATTTCTTAGATGCTGCTGCCAGAGGAAATAGATAACAGTTGATAAGTAATGCTTAGGAGGGAAGGCTGGGGAATGATGTGTCTTTAAGGGCTTTGAAAAACTCCAACATATTCCTCGGAACCTGGAAGGTCACATGCATGTTAAGAGCTGTTTGCAAGCTCAGGAAAGACCTGATGAGGTTCTAAGGTCTCATCTTCTGCTGACCTTGAAGCAGCCAACAAATTAGATAACCTAGATTAAATGGACAAACTCCTATAAACACAAAAACTACTAAAACTGACTCAAAAAGATATAGAAAATATAAATAGACCTATAACAAGTAAATAAATTGAGTTAGTAATCTAAAAAAATTCCACTAGAAAAAGTCCAGGACCAGATAGCTTCACTGGGAATTCTACCAAACACCTAAGAAGAATTAACACCAATCCTTTTTCAAACTTTTTCAAACCAATAAAATGGAAAACATCCTGACTCATTCTATGAGGCCAATATTACCCTTACACCAAAGTCAAAGACATCACAAGAAAACTATAAACCAATATCCCTTATGAATGTAGGTGCAAAATCTTCAATAAAATACTGGGAAACTGAATCCAGAAGCATAGCTAAAGGATAATACACTATGACCAAGTAAAATTTATCCTTGGAATGCAAGGGTGGTTCATTGTATAAAAATTAATCAGCATAATACATAGTATTAGTAGAACAAAGGCAAAAAATCCACATGATTATCTCAATGGATACAGAAAAAGCTTTTGATAAAAATCAAATACCCTTTCACAATAAAATCACTCAACAATTTGAGTGAATAGAAGGGCACTTGCTCAATATAATAAGTGGATTTATTAAAAACCCAAACCTAACATCACACTCAACAGTGAAATACTAAAATCTTTTCCCCAGGAATCAGGAACAAAACAAGGATGTTCACTTTCACCACTTCTATTAAAACATTGTACTGAATTTCCTAGCTAGGGAGACTAGACAAGAAATAGAAATAGAAGGCATCCAGATAGGAAGAAAAGAAGTGAAAGTATCTATATTCACAGATCACATGATCTCATATATAGAACACTCTAAAATATCCAAACACACACCCACACACAAAACAGAGTTAATAATGAGCTTGGCAAAATTACAGGATACACAATTAAAAGAAAAAAGTTTCATTTCTTACATTAACAATGAACAATCCCAAAAGTGAAATTTTAAAAACGATTCTATTTACAATAGCATCGATAAGAATGAAATAGGAATAAATTCAACCAAAAAAATGCAAGACATGTACACCAAAAACTATAAAACTATTAGAAGATAGTAAGCAAGATCTACATAAATGGAAAGACATCTCATGTTCTTGGATTAGAAGAGTTAATAATGTTAAAATGGCAATACTCCCCATATTGATCTATACTTTCAACAAAATCAATACCAAAATTTCTACTTTTTGTTGTTGTTATTGTTGCAGAAATGTAGAAGCTAATCATGAAATCCATATGGAACTTCAAAGGATACAGAAAAGCCAAAAAATAATCTTGAAAAAGAATAAAATTGGGCTCACACTTCCTAATTTCAAAACTTACTGAAAATCTATAGTAATCAAAATAGTGTGGCACTTGCATAAGGATAGATATATAGACAAATGGAATAGAACTGAAAGTCCAGAAATAAGCCCATACATCTGTGGTCAGTTGATTTTTGACAAAGGTGCCAAGACCATTCAATGGGGAAAGAATAGTCTTTTCAACAAATAGTTCTGGATATTATTATAAGCAATCTCCCTAAAAGGGAGTAATAAATATTTCTATTACATTTTTACCTAGCTCTTTTGTATTTATCCTGCCTATTTTTCACTTCTTCACTAAATCCATTAATCCATCCTGGTTCTTATTTAACAATATAGCTTTTAATATCTCATTTGTGGAGGTGGAAGGCCTTTGGGGATTCCTCATGGTTAAATTACAATTTCTCCACACATGAGCTTCTTCATGCTCAGTATTTTCCAAACTACAACTTGCCAGGTTGATTACTACACTCATCTCTCTCTTCATCTTTATTCTGAGACTTTAACTTTGGGCATGTCATCTTTATGAAAAACTATCAGTTATGTCCAAGTGTTATTTACTTCTGTGTTAAATATTTATCATTCATCTTTCTCTTTACACATGTCTGTCAGGCAGCACTAACTTCCAGTCATTTGCATTGCAGATTATTCACATTCTTTTCTATTGTCCCAATGGTCAACTAAATACTGGATTTTTCCATTCCATTCCCTGCACCCATGCTGTATGATGCCTTTTTCCTTAAAAAGTAGAAAGGAGAAAATCAGTGATAATTTTATATCATCATATTACATTTTCCTTTATAAACTGGTATGTTCTCACTGACAATGAGTAGAAAAATGTATTTAGAACAGGATATTGACCATTTCAAAATGGTACAGTGTGGATATTTTTATATAATTTTCACAGGAGGACAAGTATATATATTCATTTGGTGAACAATTTGGAACTATCTCTCAAAATTTAACATGATATTCATTTTGATCTAGTAATTCCATTTCTCGAAATTTATTTTACAAAAGTACACACAAACATTTACGTTGAAAGTTTTGAACTTTGATTTTTTATAATGTAAAAAATTAAAATGACCTAAGTATCCATCAAAAAGCAAATGATTAAATAAATTGTGGTATACCCACATTTTAAAATAAAACACTATGAATCCAATTAAGGAGCGTTATATATAATGAAGTGAAAATTTCAAAAATATATATTTTTAACTGCAATGGTTATAAAATAATGTGTATAATAAAGCCCTATTTATGAAAAGCACTTAATTTCATGAAATGAAAGGTATTTAGATAATAGGATTTATATTAAATTGTTGACAATAACCCCTTTGGAGAAGACAGTGTAATTGTGATGAAGGAGTGGTGAATAAGACTTTAGTATATCTTTATACTTTTAAATTATTTGAAAAGTTTTAAAATATTCATAAATTAATTAGGCTTGCTGAAATTAGATTAATAATAAAATATGTTGAAAGAATAAATATGCTTATGTGACATTAAATTCTGCTAGAGAAATATATATAGGCAAATAAGTATAGGCATTCAGTGTTTTCAGCTAAAAGTTCAGTTGGTAATCATCACCCTATCTAACTAAATTCAGAATAAATGGCTGATTCAGGTACTTTTCAAAACCAAGTCAATTCCTGTGACATCATGTAGTCATGCTGACAGACTCACTACAACTTTTCAAATAAGCATTTTGTTATAGTGCCAAGAAAACTTTTTTTTTCACATTCCCAATTAATGATCCATATAATTCAGATCCAGCAGAGACTGGATTTCTAAATGCACAATGAGTCAATTGTCTCCATTTTCACAGATTACAAAAATGAAATTTCTAAAGCCAGGGTAGAAAATAAGATCTAGTGGAGGAGCATCAGAGAAAGAATCAGATTCCCAGACATCTCCCTGTATGTACAAAGCTTTTACCTCTGTCAGCACTAGCTATCAGGAGCATGGTCTGACACTCCGTTCTCACCTGAACTTTTGGTGAGACAGGTAGGAAGGGATAGAAAGTACAGGAAAATGAAGAAAGAAAGTGTAACTCAGGAATAGCAGCAATCACGAACCAGAATTAAAGAAGGACACAAGGAATCTATCCTAGTTATAGGCATGTGTGATGTGCAAGGGAGAAATAAACGTTCAGAAAGTGTGTTAATTTCGAGCAAAGCAAGGGTACAACAAAAGAAATTTTCCCAAAAAGATAGAAGGGAGATCTGTAATCCAGTTTCCCAAACTTAAGTTTTTGGCAGAAACCAGCTGCGAAAGCAGACCTCAGACTGGCTTTGATAGAGAGCACTATCCTCCTGAGATTCAAAGGCCCAGGTGGAGACTGCGGTGGGGACAGACATCGATACCCCACTATGGCCAATTTCACCCCAAGTAGCTGTGATAGGGCTCTGATTGCAGCAAAGACTGGCAATCAACCTCTGACATGGGTCAGTAAAGCATGTAGGAAAATCTCTAGATGCTACCAAAATAATATATATGTATCTTTGGATTGGCAGTAAATCTAAAATTTAAACTAGTCCTTCATGCTCTCAGTATAGTACATATATTACCTTCTCTATTTAAATATATAATATAAATATTTAAAATATAAAAAACCCTTAATTCAGCACTTGGTTTATGCTGCAGCGAATCAATCCAACTGCTCTAGCATCTGATCAAGCCAATGAATGTTTATTTTGTTGCACTGAATAGGCATTTTACTGTGAAGATCCAGTAACCAGCTCCTGGGTTTCTCCCACTCTAACTCCCAACCTGAGTAATTTACTCAATATGAGAAACATTTCTTTTAATTTAACTAAAGACTAGGATTATTCTTCTTCCCTTGGTTCAAGGCCATTTCTCAATTTTGTAATCCTGCTGAAATACTACTTTCTTTTCCCTTTCTTCCTCCTGGTTTTCCTGATATTTTATGTCTTTAGATTTCCTACTCTAGTGTTCCAGCCAATATTCATTTGAGACATCCTAACTTAAAGAGTTTCAAATGGTGATTGCTTGAATTTCCTTTGTCAATATTACCTCCGAATTTTGTATAAAAAAACTACGACAGACAAGGAATAGATATGGGGATGAAAAGGAGCCAGGTGTGTATAGTTAAAACAACAGCAACATCATGATGTACTTTCCTAAGTTTAAAAGAAAAGAGTAGAGTAACAAGCAGTTCAGTAAAATAGTTAACTTTATCTTTATAATAGGCTAAGTGCCACAAAGGAGGAAATACTAATGTAAATTACTAAATAAAAACATCCTCAGGTAAAAATGTGTTAATTAATTTGAAGTTTTGCCTAACTCTTGATATGTGTGGGAAACAATCCAATTTGAAAGTTGTGGATAGAAATGAATTATACGAATTTTAAATAAAACTTCAAGTATCTATATTTCAGGAGTGTCATTTAGTTATGGTAACTTTATAAAGAGCCATTTTAATTTTGAATAAGTTTAAGTATTTTGTGTCATATATCAATATTAAAATATTGATTCCTATCCAAATATACAAAATTATATATATTATACATATGTATATACTATTGTATGTACTATATATATAAATATATATTTCCAAGTTAATTTCAAAATATGAAAGATGAAATAAAATTGTAGAATTATGAAAATGTGTGGAAGTCTTTGATTAGAGGTTTCAGTTTCTCTAAAAACTATATAGATATATAGATACCAAATATTCTCCAAAGTGCTATTTTGATTGATGGGCAAAAATAAAAAATTTTCAGTGTTAAGGGAATTACCTACATCAAAATTATATTATTCATATCTAATAAGAAAATATTTATCAAGGCTGGAAATTTCATATTAGTGATTAACTAATAACACTGCAATGTTCAGGTAGAATAGTGCTCTTTACGTTGTTTATTATAGATCAATTCTCATCCACAGTTGCCTTATCTAAAGCTTGAATTATGACATGTTAAAGAGAAAAAGGACAACGCAATGATATTTTAAAAATATGTCCAAAAAGTTTTTTGACACTCCATGCTTCCAGAAGTGGGACTTAACTCCCCTAACTCTGCGTATGGGCTGGACTTAGTGACTTGATTCTAATAGAATGTGGCAGAAGTTATGGGTTGTATCGCTGCCAAGGTTAGATTATAAAAAGACTGCAGCTTCCGTCTTTAGGGTGCACTCTTTTTTAGATCATTTTTTCTGGGGGAAGCCAATCACAACCTTGTGACATTTAGGCAGGGATGGGGGGGAAAATGGAGACTTCCACCCAACAGCCAGGATGACCTGAAGCTTGTCAACAACCACATGACTGGGCTTGGAAGCAGTTTCTCCAGTCCTAGTTGAGCCTTGAGATAACAGCAGTCTCATCTGACAGCTTGACTGCAACCTCCTAAGGAACCCTGAGCTAGAACCACCCAGCTGAGCTGCTCCCAGATTCTTGACCCACAGAAACTGTGAAATAGGTGTTTATTTTTTAAGCTATCAAATTTGGGGGGATGAAGAACTGTACTTTTTAGCTCATCAGGGATGAAAGCATAGCATTGTTATTTTTCAAAGTTGATGGATCATGTTTGGTGGGTTAGTACAGAGAAAAATACTTTTTTTATTAGTAATTTGAATTAGTTACCTGTTTAATTACCCAAGGCCTTATCAAACAAAAAAGCAGGCAAAGGGCATTAAATATGTATGCAGTGGTATGCTATTTTGTTTACATGGGGCTTAGTACAAAATATTTAAGAGGCTGTAAATTAGTGATTTAAAACAAGGAACACAAATAAGCCCTGTTACCAAATACTTATTTTGAACTACACCCATGATGACCAATCGCAGAACAAATTGAAGGCCAAAGATAACAGATTGGATTAGATAACAGAAGGTGATTATTTATGTGAAAGATGTAGACAAGCACTTGGATGTATTATGTGCCCAGAAAGAAAACAAGGTAGTTAACTATCCACACTACCCTGTACATTATTTTTTCCAAGTTTAAAACTTAGAGCTCAAAAACTTCCATCTCAGAGGTACAAATCTTCCTCTTTCTTTTAAAAAGAGCAAAATGTTTAATCATAAGAATGCAATATATATTATTTAACATTATTATCTTATATTGAATATTTTGATTTTTTTTTCTAGAATTTTGCTGATAGAAACAATACCGCAAAAGTCCTTCTTAAATATTTATCTTTTGGGAATATATTCACTGGGCAAATACCCAGCTGTGCTTTGCTGTGAACAAACGTATATGGTTTATAAAATATGAATATTGTCAAAATGCCATGTAGAAGGACTGTACCAATTCATATTCCAACTACAGTGTGAGAGTGACAATTTCTCTATAGTTTTGCTATCACTTATCAAAACTCTTAGCATACTTGCCAATCTGATAGATAAAACCTATTTTAATTTCTATTTAATTATTACTGGAATTAGTATTTTCTTTTATATGTATAAGCCACTGGAATCTCTTTTTCTATAAAGTGCCTGACCATTTCATCATTCACTTACACTACTGGATTATTTGTTTTTGTCATATCAAGTTATATGAGATTTTTGCTTCATAAACTATTAACTGAGTTTCTTGCCAATCTTTAGCATTACAAAGGGTTTTTGTTATTATTTTTATTGTTTGATATACAGAGGTTTTTTTGGTTTGTTTGCATTTTAGTTGAATTGATCAATTTTTTCCAAAATGTTTTCTGAATTTTGGTATCTTGCTAAGAAGAAATTTCCAAGCTCTGAGATTATAAATAAATAAAGAGAGAGAAGGGCTAGAGTTATATAGGACTAGGAATCCAGACCTGATTATATCTCATGGAAAGAAGTGGAGTAACTACTGACGCTATCTCTATCCAAGTAAATTTTATTGTCCCCAAGCACAAGAAGCCTAGAAGTTTTTCTAGAACCTGCAGACTGTGCATTCAGCAACCAATGAGCACCATCCATCTCCAGGGCCTTTGAGTATGTCTGTAATTCTATAGGCACTGGGGGAGGATGTCTCTTTGGCAGTTGCCCAGTGATTATCCAATAGGACTGATGATTACCACTGGCCCAATATTTTGCTCAAATTATTCTTTCTAGACAACCATCTTTTTCAATATCCCAGGAAATTCAAATTTTCCCAAAGTCAGTGATAGGACATAGACATCTAGACAGACAATGACAGTATTATAAAGAAAGCCTGAATTTTGTGGGAGTGAAGGAATCCAGCATATGAGGTCCAGCTCATTAAGTCTGTGTGTAGTGGAATACACAGTCTTTTCATAACCTCTTACAAAATATCAAGTATGTTAAAAATAATTTCTTCCTATATTTTCTTTATTCTTCATATTTCTCTTGTCAACTGCCTTTTATCATTTTATTTATAATTTACCCCAGTCATGTTTTTTTCCATAATGCTCTCAAGTTCTGACAGGTGTGTCCATAGTCTCACTCTAGCCCTTCCTTCATTCCTTTCTTCCTCCTTTTCTTCCTTCCTCCATTTCCTTTGCTCTGATTTTTTTTCTTCCAAGACAATATTAAAAGGTCCATACAGAGAAGAGCATGATAGGACACAGTGAAGTATCAAGATTAATATACATGATAAAACCTCATATTTCAGTCTAGGGCTCAGCATATTACTCCTTTTGTACCCAATATTTAATCTGAGGCAAAATAGCACGAGAGAAGAATAAAGGATTTGTTTAGACAAAATTAATCTCTGGGAGTCTATGCTGTCTTACCAGTGAATTTTGTATTAAAACAATGTCAGGACTTTGGGTGAGAATTAAGTAAGATCATATTATAATAAAGTGATAGCAGTTTTGAGAACTCAGGCCTTTTGATTCATAGTTCTATACTTCTGTTGCAAAACACAATTGAGTAGTCTAAAAATAAACCTAAGTAATCCCCAATATTATTCTGTTTTATTAAATTTCATGGGCTCAAATTACAGAAAATATAAAAATTTTCTATTTAACTAAAGTATTAAGTAGTGCATTACTTATTTTAAGTAGCTAAACAAATCTTAGTTATTTAGTTGTTTTTAATTTATTTTATTTTTTTATTGAAGTATAGTTGATTTACAATGTTGTGTTAGTTTCAGGTAGTAGTGCATTACTTTTAACAGAAGTTATTTTCCTAGATGTAAACAGCAAAATATAAAGACTCCTTAAATAATGATTTGCACTGATTTTTTAAACGTGTGTATGTAATAGAAATACTACAAAATAATATTTAGTTCAAAAGTAAACATTTATTTCAATTTTGTGTTATATTCATACTGACATTGTAATTCAATTATTTTTCTAGATAACCATATGCTATTTTAAGATAACTGGATATACATGAAAATTTTAAAAAATCCAAGTCCCCTCAGTTCCAGAAAAACAAAAACAAAAATTAGTGTGGAATAAAGGTAATTCCGTTTAAAAAATAGAGAAAATTACCTTAGCAATTTTAAATTGTGAGAAAGTAAACTTAATCTTCATTTTCAGCAATTTCATTATCCAGTCAATTCATGAAAAGGACCACATGTAAACATTACCAAATGAATCCTCTGAAGTCTGACTGGACACACTGGTAACTGAGTCACTTATCCATGTTCTAAATTATGAAGCCTGGTCCTTAATATAGAAACCCTTCCTGAGTGCTTTTTCAATAAAGAAAAGAGCCAAAGTTCATGTTTAATACACATGTAGACTAGCCGCCTTCTCTTATTTTGAGAAGGGAATGAGAAGGCAATGACATTTGCACAAGAGCAGCTTTGTCTAATATTATTTAATCTAAGCAATTACCCTATGGGACATATTATTAGCCTCATTTTTCAAGTGAGGAAAGTAAAGTTAAATAATTAACTCAGGACAGTTTCTACAGCTGCCTTCCAAAAACCTTTACAACATGATCCAATTACTAACTGGTTCGTTGCATTTATATATGTTTCTTTTGATGGCCATCTTCATGAGAGGCTGAAATTATGAGTGGATATAAAAGTAGAATTTGATGACAAAGAGAAAGCTGTACAGATGTGGAAAGGATAGAAAACCTTTTTAACACTACAACATTTGAGCTGTGATACTTAAGTAATTTGGAGAATAGTAAACGGCAACAACTAAAGGTCAGTTTTGTATTCCACTTGTTTTTCAAAAATGTTCCATTTGATCCAGTATTTTCACTTCTGGAAATTTGTTCTTATGAAAGTGCTTAAAATACAAAAATAAAAGGTCAAGTTACCCATTAGAGCTAAATTTGGAAATTCTTAAATGTACATTAGTACAAGAATTTTTAAGTAAGAAACTGTACTATGACATTATGTAACTATTTTAAAAGAATTAAAATAGAGTTAACATAAAAATGTTATTTTGTCATGTTAAGGTAAGAAGTAGGATATAAATTTATATATGAGGAATATCACAACTAAGCATGTAAAATAGTTTTAAAAGGTTAAATGAAATATTTATAGTGGCTTTTTTCTGTTTTAAATCATTTTGTAATTCTTAAATTTTTCTATAAAGGGAGTATGTTACTTTTAAAATTGGAATTTTTGTGTAATCAAAAGAAGTATCCTTTTTCTTTTTGTTTTTTTTGCGGTAAGCGGGCGTCTCACTGTTGTGGCCTCTCCCGTTGCGGAGCACAGGCTCCAGACGTGCAGGCTCAGCGGCCATGGCTCACGGGCCTAGCCGCTCCGGGGCATGTGGGATCTTCCTGGACCAGGGCACGAACCCGTGTCCCCTGCATCGGCAGGCAGACTCTCAACCACTGCGCCACCAGGGAAGCCCAAGAAGCATCCTTTTTCTTTATTTTGTAGATTTGATAAGGTGTTTAGAAATTTTAAAAAAATAAAATTGTCATTGTCATTGTCTTTACTGTCATTATTGTCATTCACAAATATAAACTCTTTATTGTCTTTATTGTCATTCACAAATATAAACTCTCTCTGAATTATTTCTTTCAGATCCTATGAAAAATTATTTTCCCAATAATTTTAAAATAAATAAAAAGTAATACATCACTTTGATTAATGAGTACAGTAGACTCATTAATCAAAGATGCTATTTTCAAAAAAGAGTCCAAGGGTATGCTCTTTACTTTAAGACATGGACAGATAATAAAGACATGGACAGATAGTAAAAGTCCCATGCCACCAAAAGGATGCTTAATACAGAAAAACTGTGATGATTGTGACTGGCTTTGTGAATTACCACATCAGTATATTTTGTGATCTGTAATATAAATAAATACACATACACACACACACACACACACACACACACTTTGTATTTCATTTGCTTCTTGTTTGCCCGTGAAACTGTCTTTTCTTTTTTAAAAGAACTCTAGGCAGTTCTTATTTTTCTTTTTAATTTTTAGCCTATTATTGCTCTGTGTGAAATAAGATGATGTGTGATCTTAAAATGCCAGTTTAATCAGAAATCCATAATTTTTCAAATTTAGAACTTTAATTCAAACATATAGGTCCTTGGAAATGGCTGCAGATATTTATGATGTCTACAAGACAGCTGTGGATATAGATAGATCGAGAAATAGGAGAAATTTCTCTGAAAATATTTTCAGTGCTATTTTAGATTCAGTCAACACATATTATATTCAAAAGAATAAAATTGACTTTCAACATGGGAAATAGTGTCAAAGGGAATTCAACCCCCCTTTCATAAGGTGCAGAAGATGTTAATCAACTTTACTGAACTCTAATTTACATATAATAAAATGTACCCATTTTAAATGCACAGCTTGAAGAGTTTCATCAAATGTATATTTCTGGTACTCTTTACCACAATCAAGATATACATATAACATTTCCATCACTCTATAGGTTTCCTTGTGCTCTTTCCCTGTCAATCCCCTACATTCCCAGTCCTAGGCATGTGCTGACCTGCTTTCTGTTCCTATAAACTAGAGTTGCTTTTTCTAGAATTTCATGTTATTGAAGCATATTATATGTACTCTTTTATATCTGGCTTCTCTCACTTAGCATAATGATTTTGAGATTCATCACTGTTGTGTGTAGTTCAAACATTTTCATTGCTGGTTGGTATTCTTTTGTATGGATATACCAGCTTTTGTTTATCCATTTACCTGTTGATGGACTTTTGAGTTCTTTCCAGTTTTTGGCCGTTATAAGTAAAGCTGCTATGACTATTTGTGTAAAGTCTTTCTATGAACATATGTATTTAATTCTCTTGCATTATAAGAGTGAATGTTTAACTCTAGGAGAAACTTGCAAATAAATTTGCAAAGTGGTTGTACCATTTTACATCACCAGCAGCAACGTGCGAGAGTCATACATACTGGTCAACACATTTTAGCCATTCTAGTGAATATGCGGTGGTATCCCATTGCAGCTTCATTTGCATTCCATGATGTCAAACACTTTTCCATGTGCTTACTTGTACATCTTTTTCTATGAAGTGTCTGTTAGAATCTTGTGACCATTTTTAAATTTGTTTGTCCTTTTATTATTGAGCTGTAAGAGTTCTTTGTATATTCTAGATATAAGTTCTTTCTCAGATGTATGTGTTGTGAATATTTTCTCCTAGTCAGTGACTTGCCTTTTCATATTCTTCGTGGTATGTTGTTTCAGTTGCCTTTGGCACTTGAAAATGATTTTTGTCATGTTGTGTGGTAACATTTCATGTGGTTTTAACATATTTTAAAATATTTATCATTAATATCTTTTTCTGAAAAGTGAAGAAAATCAAGTGTTGTGAAACATTCATTTACACATCATTTAATTCTTAAGATCTCATGGGGGTTATCCTGAAGTTAAAAACATAATATTGTGGTACTGAAGTGAAAGATTCAGGTATCAAATTATTGAACATATCTCTAACCTATATAGTACCTATTATTTCAAGCAATGGAATATATCTCCTTGGAGACTAGCTGCCTTAAGGCACAGTCACCATGCTGTATTTCAAAGTTATCTGAAATAATGCATTCTTGTGCATGTTTACATTATGTGTTAGCCTCATTTTTTTCTTTTTTCTTTTTATAAATCAAATATATAAAATTTAAATGGTTCTAAAGTAAAAATTCTATTAAGAATATTCTTATTTTTAAGACTCTTAAGACTCTCTTAAGGGTCTTATTTTCATCTCCAATATCATATTTCAATATTCATATATGAATAATCTTATTTTTCCTTTTTATAACAGGGAGACACCATTCTACTTTTTTCTGTTCTTGTGTATCTTATGTTTTATTCAAATAAATGCCCTTTCAGTGAGTAAAGATTAGAACAGTTACTTTGGAAAAAATAATACAGCATTTGGGCAACTTCTGGAATTCAATATTCATAAATTTTGCTGAATAACAGTTTTGATAATTATTACAGATTCACTTTAACCTAAAATAATTGATTCTAAGGAGATAGTAAATTCTTACTTCACAAGAGGACACATGCAATGTAATCATAAAGGTAAATAATAATGACAGGTAACATTTTTGAGTGTTTACATACCACCCAGCATTCTAAATAGTTTATGTGCATTATCACTTTGAATGCTTACAATCACACTATGATGTAAATGCTATGATTAAACCCATTTTCAGCTAAGTAATGAGAGGTTTAGTTACTTGCTCAGGGTCACAGAGTTGACCAGAATCTGAAGTCTCAACCTGTAATTACAGTGCTTAATGATCAACGCTAAGATACAGAAAAAATAAACATATTTTAAGATATATGTGGTAGTAGATTAAATATATATGGAATAGATTGGTAGCAACAACCAAAAGTAAGATTCAGAATTAAAATAACATCTTATAATTTTAACTAGTTTAAACCATTTTAAACCACACTGACAGGTATTTATTGTCAATATAAATAGCAATTAAATTGCATATAAATATTATACATGTATATTTTATGAAAGATCTACACTCTTTTTACTATAGTTGAGTGTACATGTTCAACTAACCTTTTATACACACTCTCTAGCAAGTGCCAAATAAAACCAGATGTAAGAAAATTACATGATCAAAGTTTAAAGAAATAGAATTCTTAATATACACAATAAAAGATAGAACACAGCTGTATGCTGTTGCAAAAGAAATGAGCACACGAGAATAGATTTTCTCCACTCTATTTTATTATTATTATTAACCCTGTAAAATGAGATTCAGTACTCCACCTTAATATTTATTTTCTTGCTAGAATTGTACCAGATGGAAGAATTTTATATAACTGAAAACACTGATTGGTATGTCCTTCTGTTAAGAGTATTATCACCAATATAATTCTACTTTCTTTTGTATCTCAACAAATATTATTTTTTCTTTTTATGTCATGCCATATAACACTTTTTCTATTGTTATTATGTCATACTATGTAACCCTTTCAAAATACTCCTTTCATATATTTTGCACGTCTTTACAAAACCAGGCCACCTATGAGTCATATGTCAACGCTGAATATCAAAAAGGATAACCCAAAATGTAGTCACATAACCTAACCAACCTGCCAAGCAAGAAATCAAGGATATAGTAAAATGGGAAGGGCCTGCTATTAGAATCTTAAATAAATATTTATGGGAAATAGTTTGGAGCAAGATGTTTACAGAGGCTCAAAAGGAATGATATAGCAGACATTAACCTTAACATCACTTTATTGTCCAAAGGAATATGGGGAACTGAGCAGTCAGTGCATCAACTGAAGGGTGCAGAAAGTAGAAGTAGGGATGTACTTCATGAAGCAAAAATGCATAACCACATGTCAGAGGTTCTTTAAACTTCAGATGCAAAGGAACCTTTTCAAGTTCAACAGTGATGGAAGAATTGTTTGGCATGTGTCATCTTTTTTTTTTTTTTTGAGGTACGTGGACCTCTCACTGTTGTGGCCTCTCCCGTTGCGGAGCACAGGCTCCGGACGCGCAGGCTCAGCGGCCATGGCCCACGGGCCCAGCCGCTCCGCGGCATGTGGGATCTTCCTGGACGGGGGCACGAACCCGTGTGCCCTGCATCGGCAGGCGGACTCTCAACCACTGCGCCACCAGGGAAGCCCGTGTCATCTTTTATATAATCCCTATGTACAAAAGATTCACATATGTGTTTGTAATTATGGGAAGCTGCGGATAGATTTATTAAAACTTTTAACCTAAATTTGTTTCATCAATACTTTCCAACAGACAAGACTATACTACCCTTAACATTAGCAAACATAAATGAAGAATTCATACAATACCAGTGATGACTGGTGTTCAGGTATTTAGACTTCATGATATAAATTAACTGACTACATTTTTGTCTTGTTTGTTTGTAGCTTGTCTTCTTTATCCTCACCTACTCCTTTGCTTAACATAATTTATTATAGTTTGTATTATTTTCTTATTAAAAGCTATAGAGACTCACTAAAACAATGACGAGATGCAATAAATAAAGAATATATTAAACCCATCAATGTTACCACCTAAAGATAATTATTTTTAGTTAACAACCTGTTATATAGGCACATATATATGTTCATATATATGTGCGTGTGTATGTATTATGAGTTGCTACTATAAGAAGGTATGTATATATGTGTGTATGTATGTATGCATAGTCTTATTTCTAACAAGGAGATTATTCTGAATACATTTTTGATCATTTAAAAATGAACAGCATAACATGCACATATTCTCATGACAATAAATACAAATCAAACGCTTTATTCTTTAATAGCTTATAAACAATAGTGTACAAACTATTCCTATTATTAAACATGTTCTCAGAATAATTAAGTGAAATTAGAATTGTTAGATCAAGGGGTTTTTACGGCTTTCTGCACACTTCTTGGTTTTTTTTGCTTCTTGAAAGAATTTGCCCTCCATCTTATCCCCTCACTGAAGGTGTAGCAGGATAATCTTTCCTCTGCATCCGTAATAACTCTTAACAATTTTGCCAATATAATACAAATAAAATATTTTACTTTAACTCATATTTTTATTATATCTTTTCAAGTATTTATTGACCTTGCTGTTCTTTTTTTGGTGTGTTTATTAGTGTCTTTCACTCAAATTTTTTTTTTTTTTTAAGCTGGTCAGGAGTTAGAGTTTTATTATCAGTCTAGGCAAGACTAAAAATTCAAAGCAAATTCAATTTTGCTTAAGGGAACATTGTAAAGTAACAATTCTTCATATTACATGCCTCATGTGATCCATTTCAAACCACAGAGAATTACACCTTTATGTGTCACTGTTCCAAGAGACAAACAAATGTGAACAGCTAAAACATTTAAAAAATGCACCAAGCTTATGAAGTCTCAAACAAAACTTGAATTTTCTGTACATACACCTGTCGAATGAAGTTATTTCCTGTGCACCACTCCTCTTGCAAAGTGGTCTTCTGTTCCCTTTCATTTGACCTGGATCGGCTAGGAGACCTACAGAAAGATCGGGATGGCTTGTGATTTCTATCCTGGGACAGTGATCCCTCTCTTCTCCTATATCTAGAAAGGGACCTGCTCCAGCTGCGGGAGAAGCTTCTCCGTCTTGGAGATCTGTGGCAAGGTGGAGGACTCCTCCTCCGATAATCATCTCGAGGTCAACGACCCCAAGAAGGAGGCGGCCACGATTTCGACTTCTCTTTTCCCCATTCGACAGGTCCACTCTTACTCGGCAGCCACATAGTGTTCTTCCGTCTAGTTCTCGGACAGCATTGGCTGCATCTTGGGGATCTTCAAATTCAACACAAGTGAAGTCAGGAGGGTTTCTAGCAACCCACACACTTCGGAGTGGTCCATAATAGCCTACAGCTCATTCCAACTCAGTCTTGTTACCATTGTTTCCAAGATTACCTACATAAACTTTACACTCCAATGGACAGGAATCACGATGCATTTCGAGATCTCGGGTTAGAAACGCAGAGGTTCAAATCCCCTCCCGCGTGGCACCCGCAGATGCTCTTGCACACCCATCGTCCACGAAATGGCCTGGCAGGCGGATTCTTAGCCACTGCACCACCAGGGAAGCCCAGTGGTGATGTTTAGGAAGAGACTCCTCTCTTTTTAGAAGCACTTCTGTAGATATTTCAGTAATATATCTGGGATCTGTTTATCTTTTCATCCTCATCTTTCTCATCAGAAAATTGTGGTTTTACTCTTTCAGGTTCTTTTCCTTCTGGTGTCCGTTTGCTAGCTAGATCTTTGGGTTCACTTCTATGCCTCTTTTCAACTTAGTCTTCTCCTTCATTCGTTTCAGGCTGAGCTCCTCCGGGCCTCGCATCTCTGTCTGGCTCCTCCTTAGATTTCTGTTTAGGTGTTAGTCCTTCGGTTTGACTTCTGAGTCTCTTTTCTTCCTGGAGGTGACCAGGGTTTACTTTATCATCTCTTTCTTCTTCCACGTGTGTTCCTGGTCTTACTCTTCCCGGTTCTTCTGCAGGGAGCGGTCCAGCAACTCGCTCTCTGGATGTAACTCTACATCTCTCTTCCTCCTGGTCTTTTTCGTCTTCATCGACAGAATAATCTGATTTTGCTTTTTCAGGGTCTTCCTCAGGCTTCTGTTTGGCAGGGCCCCTTGTGAAATGAGATGTGATGGTGGTCTGCCTGGTAGTTTGCCTTGTAATCCTGGACATGAGACTTCAGCTGATTTTGTTTCTCCATCGGACTTGCTTCTCCTGGGCATGCAAAGTTTGGAAACAGGTCTGGGGGACTAGTTTTTCTCTGCTATTTCCACTCTGCGATCCTCACCACTTGTCTGGCTCCCGTTTTCTAGACATCCATTCACTTTCCGAATGAAACCATGAGCTCCGTTCTCAAGGACAAATCTTTATTTAAACGGGATTTGACTTTAGCCCGGTAGCCCTCCTCTGATAATTCTTCTTCATGTAATTTGGTTTCCAAGTCACATAACTGATTCTTTATTTCTGTCTGCAGAAATTCAGGCAAGAGATTCCATTTCTCCTTCACGCATTCCTTTTCTGTTAAACTATCTCTTTCCAAATCTCTGAGCCGGATGGTCGCGATGATTTCGTGAGCAGCATTGTGGGGTTTGTCGTAGACCGGCACCGGCCACGGGTAGACGGCGGGCTCGGCCCCCATGGGCAACTTGAGCCTCAGCTCCAGCTTCTCCGCCATGTCTGCGCGCGTGGCTGCCACACCAGGCCAGTCGGGCGGTGGGCGGAGGGGTGGGGCCTTTCACTCAATTTTAACCTGGAATATTTGTCATTTTTTTTGGTTTTGCTTTGTGAGCGTTTTCAGAGACAGAAATTTATTGTTTACAATAAATTAAGCAAATGATTTTTCTAGTTAATTGTTTTGATTTTATACTGTTTGTAATTTTTTTGCACACAGACAACTAATGTTAATTTTTATGTAGTTAAAACAATTAGTGTTTTCCTTAATGGTTTCTACTTGTCTACTTATGCAGTTATTCCTTAAAAGGCCATATATATATAATATTAATTTTGCTTAATCATAAATACTCTCTTCAATCATCTGGCGTAAGTTCAACTAAATTTTTCCATACATAATGTTGCCATTCTTTTAACTGTTTACTTACTCCTAATATGTACAATCTTGCTGGATACTGAACATCACATTATTATAGCTTTTATTGAAACTATTTATTTATTAAACACTTACATTGAACCAGGTTCAAAATTGCTCTAAATTCAATTAAAAATCCCCATAAACTATGAAGTATGCAGTAAAATTCCATTTCACAAATAAGGAAGCACAGAATCAGATTAAATAATTTAAATAGTTGAAAGAAGTTTTGATATCTAGTGTATTTAACTGTGTTTTGTTAAACACAATTAAATACTGCTTTTTAAAGCTGTTTTAGGAATTTTTTTAAAAATCTATAAATGGATGAATAAATAAGTAAAATAATTCTAATGATGTATGCTATAATTTATTCAGTTAAGTCTTTTTTTTAGTCTAACACTCTAATTCTTCCCACCAAACATAAGGAATTGCCTTGAATGCCATACGCCTAAAGTTCCACACTAATTTTTAATATTAACCAAATAAGTCTGCCAATAAATTATCAAATAAGAAAGAATGTTCCCCCATTGTGTGATAATTTACCATAAACACAATTATTAAAAGAATATAGTAAAATTTGGAGGGCAGATTTTGCATAGAGCCTATTATTCTATAGTGCATAGTTTGTAAGCAAATAAGATTTGTTAAATCAGCAAATATGGAAGCATTAATGACTTTATTAATTTACCTAGAATACACCATTCTGAGAAAGCCAAATTCAGTTTTGACCCTTTACTCTCAATGAACATAGGTAATTTTAAGAAATAAATTAAAATAAGTCAGTGTTAAATACTAGGATATCATTTGTTTATTGGAGACTGTTGATCCAATTCCTTTCTCCTTTGTATCTGCAAAGCACCATTTCAGTACCTTTTAAAGTTAACGTGATGTAAGCTATCCACATGGCAGGGATATACAATAATGCAAAGCAGATGAATTTCAGCCCCATGGGAATTTGCAGTGAGTGAAAAAGGGTTTTATTATCCATCTAGGCAATTGCACAGATGAATGTCAGAAAAGCTGATAATTTTAAGCTCATAAATAAGAAAAATGTAAGTAAACAACTTTATCCCCAACCTTTTCTAGTGATGAAGCAAATTTTAAATGATTTAATAGATTTGATGCTTCATATCATTTTCTACAACTGGAAAAAACGAACAGTTGTTTAAAAATAATGTTATAGTGGAGAAGAGCAGAGAGAGCTAAATACTTCGTTATGACCACATGCATATTCTTAAATAGAAACCTAAGAATAAGGCAAAAAAAACCCTACAAAAGAAGCCTGCATAACACAGGAAGAGATGCCAGTTTATAATCTACTTGTTTTAGAATAGTCAGTTACTGTTACTTTGCTTCTTACCTAATGAATAAAGAGATATGGGAAAGGAATTTTAAGTATAAGGAAGTTTAAAATATTTGTATGCAATCCTAAAGAGCCGATGTTATTTTTTCAATTATTTTACTGATGAATAAACTAAAGTTCAAAGTCAAACAGCCATTAAGTGGCAAAATATCAGCTCATGTCCATATTTGTTTAATTTAAAAATGTTCTTCCACTTGGCCATAAGAACACTTACAGAAGATTCCATAAAAAATAGAACTATGAATATTTGTTAGCTAAAACATACTCATTTTAATGACATTACAATAAATGTACATAAAATAATATTATAATGTCTAAAAATACATTAAAATAAATGTGAACAATGAATTAGATTTTTTAAAAGCATCAAGTCATTATGGCAACCTTCAAAATTTACAGTCCTGGGCTTCCCTGGTGGCGCAGTGGTTGAGAGTCCGCCTGCCGATGCAGGGGATACAGGTTTGTGCCCTGGTCCGGGAAGATCCCACATGCCGCGGAGCGGCTGGGCCCGTGGGCCATGGCCGCTGAGCCTGCGCGTCCGGAGCCTGTGCTCCGCAACGGGACAGGCCACAGCAGTGAGAGGCCCGCGTACCGCAAAAAAAAAAAAAAAAAAAATTTACAGTCCTTTACTTGCATGCAACTATTATTTACTACTGACTACTAAATATAGTTGCACTCCTCCCTAGAGCACTTTATTCTCTACATGCAAATAAACATAAAAACAATGTGTTTCTAACCTAAACATTCTGATAAACACAAACAAAGCACACCAAGAGCTAGGACTGGTTCTTCATCATTTAACTAAAATTTTGTAACATTTTAAAAACAACAAGCATAAAAATAATAGAGAATGTTCAGAGTTAAAATATCATAGTCATCTTTTAGTTTAAAGCTGTGGCTTTATGTTATTCTACATTATATTGTCAGATTCTTACTTTAAAAAGGTCAAAGTCAGAAAGAAATACATATATACACATATATATAGTAGTCAGAAGTATGTACTTGTGCATAAATCTAATAGAAACATAATGTGCAGAATGTAAATTGTAATCAAAATGTAACATATTTTTGTCTCCCATATTCCCTTCAAATTTATTTAATTGATAAATCTTTTGCTGTGCCACTGGGAGAAATTTAGGTAGGTCTCATTGACTTTTCTGTTAACTTTTTGGTCATCAAGGGTCCTATATTGATTTTTAGTTTCTGAAAACAAAGATTAAATCAAAAATTAAAAATATCTAGTCCAAGATGTCATTTAACATAAATCTTCACTATAAACTAAGACTTCTTTTCCACCTTGCCAGAAGTTGGCGTTCTCTGACATTTGGAAGAAGTGCTTGGCTTTTTTATCTTCCTGCTCTGCCTACCTCTAAGTATGGCAGAGAGAAGGATAAGGGAAACAAAACATTTTTCACTTGAACTGATCACTGTTGTTTCCTGTTATAAATTAGTACTGGGCCTAGCAAATGTTTAGAATTATCTCTTTTTCTACTGGGACACTAAAAGTTCTTCTGAGATTCCTGGGGTTTTCTCCCACCTGTGCTTCTTTTGACTCATATATAAGTAGTTCAGAAGGTGGTTTGCAATCCTTCAGAAGCCCCTAGAAAGCCCTTATATACTTCTGGCTTCTTGCTGCTTGAGTCTCTTTGTCTATGTACGTAAGTGACCCATCAGCCAGGTCCCGAGAAGATTCCACAGTGGCGTTGGTCTTCTAGTGCATAGCTCACTTCTGGTTTATAGGAAATACACAACCTCTTCTCCAACAAACTCAGAGTACAGTCTGATTGCAGCCTTAATGCAACTGACCTGGCCCTGAAACCACAGAACTCATTTGCTCTCTTTATCCTCAAGATTTCCTGGATCAGATAATCCCCAAATTACAGTGGTCACACATTAAGTTCTTAAGTGATCCACTTAAAGCACCACCACCTGCTAGGCTTCGTGCGGCAAAGCTGGCAACTACCTCTTTGTGTGGAGGAGGAATACAGCTTATAGAAAAACTTCAGGAAATTCACTCTCTTCTACATGATCTAATCCAGGTTTCACATATTCTTGATTTCACTAAGTGGTCTAGGATTCAGGGACCCAGTTCTAGAAACTTTTCTGAGGCAAATCCTACTATTTCCCTGACTAATGGGCATTTCTCGAATCTATGAATATCTGTAAAGAGATAAGTGTGTATGCGTAGATAGATAGGTAGACAGAGTTGAGATTAGTTAGTAGTTGAGATTTCCTATCTTCTTAAACTCTTCCCCATCTAGAGTCCTCTAGTTTTTTTAGAGTAGTTTAAAAAATAATTTTCAAATGAAATATGTGAGATATATGTTTTCTGAATTTTTTAAATTTCCTTAAATATGTCCACGTTTACAAGGAAAAATAATTTGCCTGGTATATGATTCTTGGTTTGCAATAGTGTGAAGATGCTATTCATTGTCTTCAAACTTTCACAATTTCAAATGTGAAGTCTGATGCCAGAAAGAGAAAATGAAGACTGATACTGTTTTCGGTTTAAGTAATCAGGAGAAGAATACAGTTGACATTTATTAAGATGAAGAAGAAATTCGGGAAGAGCAAGTTGGGGAGAAAGACTAAAGTTTTGGTTTTGGTTTTAGATGTGATAAGTTTGAGATATCAGACATTTACATGAAGATTTAAGTCAGCAGTTGGAAATCTGAGCTCAAAATGCATGAGAGAAATTCAGCAGGAAATATTTGAGATTTATAAGCCTATAGATAATATTGAAAGCCATAAGACTAAGTGAGATGAGTTACTGAGTGAATGATGATAGAAAAGAGTTGAGTTTCAAGGAATGAATCCCGTGTCATATCAATATTTGGGATTAAGAGGAAGAGCAGAAAAGGAGAGATCTGAGGAGAGGGGGCTAGAGAAAAACAGTTTAGGGCTGTGTACCAAAAAAAGCCAAGTGAATAAAGATTTTCAAGCACTTTATCAAATTATGCTTATAGGTCAAATATGATGAGGACAGATAATTGAGCACTGGATTTATCAACATAGAAATCATCAGTCTCTTCATCAAGGTCAGCCTGGGTAAGTGCTAGGGGGTGAAAGTGTAATTAGACTAGACTTAGGAGACAATGGTAGGAGGGAAGCTGGAGACAAGGAGTGTAGATAATTCTTTCAATGGGTGTTGATGTGAAAGGGAACAGAAAACTATGCCCTTAGATCCCTCTTTGCCAAGCTCAGAGGTAGCAGAATTTGCAGGTAGGTAAATCCTGAAGGAAATTAAATCAGCTTGGGAGCCAATTCCTGACTGGAAATTCTTTTTCTGAGAGGGAATTTGGGGCAAAATCTCATTAAGGCAAAAAAGTTTTTCTGAGACTTTATCCTTATAAAGTAAAGTGACTAACAAAGAGCAACTATACCTGCAGGAGGAAATCAGGTCGAAGTTGCGTGGTGCAATTGTGCTAGAAGCTGGAAATGTCAGAGGCTAATGTAGCTCCACAGAATTTTTTAAGTCCCCAGAGAAAATTCAATGGAAAATTTTAATTCTACAGATTAATAGTAGAGCTTTTTAACTTTCCAAGGGTTTTCACATAATCTATCCTATTTGATCCCCACGACAAACTGTGAAACAAGCAAATTTTTATTTTTTCCATTTTACTAATGAGGAAATGAGACACAAAGAATATATAACATTTGTTCAAGATCACAAAACCAGCAAATTGTAGAACTGGGACTGAGACCAGGTCCCCTGATTATAAGTCTAGCACTGCTTTCACTAAATGAAGTTGCAAGTCATAACTGAGAAATGGGAGACTGCCAAGAAATTGCATAATTTATATATCAATTGGTAAAAGTTACATAGGGACACTATGTCCAAAATTTAATTATGTTGAACTTGTAGCTATTCATCTTACCAACAAACTAAAATGATATATCAATTAAAGTTACTGTGCTCTTGTTTTCTACTCTGGAAGACAGACTATGACTGCCTAAGTAGTTAACAGGGCACTTTGGGTTTGTGTATTAATAATACAGACTTGAAAGATTTCTCTACTACCCGTTTCCACACTATTTCACAATTTAATACCTGCATAGCTCTGGTGCATTAACTAATATTGACTCAATTTTCTAATCTTTAAATTAGGGAAAGTTTTATCTACTACAAAACATGGATGCAAATAAGAATTAAATATTGAAAAATAAGTACAATGTTAGTTAAAAATGTTTATCAATAAATGTGTTTCAATTTGGATCCCAAGGCACACCATAGTGGTCATACTGGTTTAGCCTTAACTGGAATATTTTGAAGACTCTGCCCTATTTCATTCATATAAATGGTGAGTCAATCAGGAAGGAGAGTACAGAACAATGAAAATTTTAAATTGAGAACTTGAAAAGTAAATGTAGAACAAAATTGCAAAGCAGGAAAGAAAAGATAAGCTAAACAACTCAAATATTAAAATACATGAGTAATAAAGGGAAAAATCATATACTGCCAAATGAGTTATTTCATCTCAATAATTTTTTCTGACACCTTCAGTCAGACTTTCCAGAAATTCAATGGGACAAGAAAAATATGTAAAGCTAGACCTCAATTGTATTTTACTCATGATTTACACAGATAAATAATCCAGGTTCTCTACCAAAATCCTGGTCACCCTGAATTCTTCTTTTTTTCTCATAACTTCCATTTAATTGTCAGCAAATCCTGTCAGGTGTAACTTCAAAGTTCAGTTGATCCTTGAACAACTCTGGGGTTAGGGGCACTGCCTTATGCACTGTTGAAAATCTGGATATAACTTTACAATTGGCCCTCTACCCCCACTTCTGCATCCCTGGATTCAAACAACCATAGATTCTGGAGTAGTAAAGTATATATTTAGTGAAAGAAATCCTAGTATAAGTGGACCTGTGCAGTTCGAACACTTGTTGTTCAAGGGTCAAATGTACATCCATAATAAGGCCATACCCACCTCACCACCTCCACTGCTAATAACCTCTTCCAAGCCACCATCACCCCTCAGTCTCCTGTGTGCTCTTCCTGTTAACCTACTCAACTCCAGCTGCTCTGGCCTCATTTCCCTCCTTTAAAATCCCCAGGCTTAGGGCTTCAGGGCTTTTGAGTTGCCTTTACCTAATCTTAGAAAGCTCTTCCCCAGATGATTACATAGTACCTTGCCTCTCCTTCTGCAGATACTTGCTTCCCTGTGAGACGACCCTTGCCCCACCTCCTTGTTTGAAATTGCGGCACCACAGTCCCCTAATCTCTGCTTTAAATTTTCTCCTGAGTCATTAGTACTATACTTAAGTATTTATTTTATTTCCTTCTCTTTCTAGGATGTAAAGTTCTGTAAGGGCAGGGATTTTTGTCTACTTTTTAACTGCTATATCCCCACGTCATAGAATAGTACTTGCCCAGTAGTAGATAATGAAAAAGTATTCTTGGAACACATTACCCTTTTTAAATAATTAGAAAAAAATTAATTTATGAAATAACGTAGATATTTACACATCTATTAGTTTATTTTCCCACTGTATTTTCATACCAAACTATCTGCCATTAAGTATTTTGTGGAAATAATCTTAAAGGAGACCTCTACAAAAAAATTAATTTGTAAGTAACTTATTTTTCTCAATATGTATAGTATATTTATATTTTTATCATATAAAATATCTTTAGAGGAATTTTCATCTTATCTCAATATTGTATATTAGTCCTAAACTAATAAACACCATCTAAACTATAAAACTATTAGGTCGGTGTACAAAGTTGTGGGAATATACCAAAAAGTAAATACCAGTGAACCAATGCCCCAACCTGAAGGCATAAATAATATTTCACAAAGGCTGTTTCATGCCTTCATCATTGATAGATTAGACATCATACACAATTGAGTTTCAGAGATAGAAGCAATGGTTGGCAGAACACATGTTCAAAATTTAAATTGGTCTTCATTATCTGGAAATAGGATCATAAATAAATGTAACAGAATTAAGTTACAAGATCATTGTAGTACATCTTAGGGTGAACAAAAAACTGAATAAAAGAGGACAGAAATATAATTTTTAAAAAGCAGCAAAATTGTTTAATTTGTACTTTATTTATTAGCCACTATCCTAGACAAAGAATAGGATAAGAAATGAGTAAGCCATGGCACCTAGCCTCAAATCTTCTTTTCCATTGCAAGGAGGCAGAAAGAAACACCAAAATAAAACGCAAACTGCAAGTTCAAAATGTCCATAAGTGCTGAACTAGAGGAGTGCAAACAATAGGAACACAGTGGGAAAAAATAATTATGAATGAGATCATCAATATGTGATCTTCCTCTTAGCTCCAGCACAATCAGTCATACCATTATCATCCCCATGCCCTTAATCCTAACTACCGCGGGAAGAAACAGATTGTTTCCATTAAGCAAAAGGATTGGATTCCTACTGTCCAGCTCTGCTCCAATTAGCAGTGAGTAAGGAAGGGAAGAATAACACAAAATAGCATGCTCACAGAAGTAAGTTCCTGAAGGTGGATGGTGTGCAATTCTCCCAGAGAGAAGTATGAACAAAGCAAACCCCAAGAATATTGAAGCTTGAAAAAGTGATTTTATGTATTATCTATGAATGCTGAAGAGAAGAGACAAGGAACTGCAAGAATTCAAACCATTTGCTTGCTTTTTCTCCCTTAATGGACACTTAAAAAAATCTGTATTCATGGGCTTCCCTGGTGGCGCAGTGGGTGAGAGTCTGCCTGCCAATGCAGGGGACACGGGTTCGTGCCCCGGTCCGGGAAGATCCCACATGCCCCAGAGCAGCTGGGCCCGTGAGCCATGGTCGCTGAGCCTGCGCGTCCGGAGCCTGTGCTCCGCAACAGGAGAGGCCGCAACGGTGAGAGGCCCGCGTACCGGAAAAACAAAACAAAACAAAACTGTATTCATTACTTATTCAGTCAGTACCCTAGCTCAATTCTGCTGCCCACTTGCACAATCAGCAGACTCCTCAGCCCTTGAGAATGAAAAGATGTTGTGCTTGAATCATGGAGAATGCTGAAGTAGAAAAACAAATTACAAATTTTAAGATATTTATTTGAAACTTGAGAACAATCTTGGTTCTGTTCTTGGGAATAAGAAGCTTGACAGGGAAGATTCCGGTTTTGACCTGAACCTCACTGTTATCTACATAAGTAGATTTCACTTGAAAAAAAGAGATTTTTTTTCCTATAAGATCAAAAATATATTCAAGAGATAGTAACAATATCTAGTGGAGCTAACAGAAAATGAAGCAAGTATAAAATGTTAGACAAGTGTTTCGGACTGGAGACTATGTTTTTTAAGAAGTCATAAAGCAGACTTTATAAAGTTCAAGCACTTCAAATTCCCATTAGCCTCAGGTAAGTCACTTAGAAATCTCAGCTGAGATGGTTTGTCATTCTGTTCAATCATGAGGAAATGACTAGATAATTCCTCAATGTTTCTACCAGAACTGTTATTTCTGTGAGGAAATATTTAAAGTATCAAATCAATTCTTAGAGTAACAACTTACTCTTTACTATTATTTTAATTTTTGACTCTATAATAGGAAGTCTCCTCTATGGTTCTAAAAATATCTTACAACTGCATTTTCCATAAGTCTTTTGAAGACATTTATGTTTGGACAGTTAACAAGTCACTAGGGAGTTTGTGGATAGGAAAAAGCACAACCCTAACAGTAAGCCCATGTTTTTATAAAGGATGCCTGGTGTTTTAAAGTTGTGGGCTGCAAAGTTGCGGTTAGTGAAGAAATTAGTCATGAAAACACAGCATAGCACAGCAGGGATTTATTATGCATGAACCACTTCCATTTTTTGTTTATTTGAAATAAGCTAGATGATGAAAGTGTTGAAATTTCCTCGTGGCGCATAACTTTAGGGGAGTGCCCCTCTCTCCTCCTCAATACATCATGCTGATTGAGATTATTCGGAAGATATGATTACTGCCCAAAACTGAAAGTAAAGCAAGGATTTCAACACATGGAAAATTCCAAATCTGCAAACATGGAAGTTACCACACCCATAACTAAATATTCAGTTTGTTTTTCTGAAAATCAGCACACATGTACATGACTTTTAAGATTAAAGTAGACACCACTCCCCAAACATGAATGTGAAATGCAGAATTTGGTGCAAATAGGCTTACTCAGAATTACAAATACTAAATGGGAGAATTTAGGAAACATGTTCGTTTTCTCCAGAGGAATAAATTTGAAGTTCCTGTAATACTTTTAACATACTAATAAGCTTTGAGGAATTGGATAAAGGGCTTAAAATTTTTTAAATGCTTCAAATAACTAACTCTTGAATTTGTAGCTAATTTGTTTTTCTCCTACACTCTCTAAGCAAAACATCTCCTTTCCAAGGGTGCATTTGTGCATCTCTGCTCTTTTATTTCAACACCACCTCACTATACTCAGAGAATGGACACCTTACTTTAGATAAGCATATGATAAAGGATTTGATATCACATTATCACCTCCAATCATATTTGGTATTCTGTGAAAGAAATTATTTCTCAATAGTAACTAATATAGGATAATAATCTTGAAAGTCTAACGTATCTTTACATTAGATGGACTGAATGTGTTCGGTCAGGTGTGTTTGAACAGATATCCCCCTCCCCCTGAATTATCCTCTCAGCTAGGAAGTGTCTTCTATTAAAATGAAGATATTATTCTAAAAGTTCCTTTTTAATTTTAGAGAGTATATATCTTACCAAAAAATGGTAACATTAAAGCAGAAAGACTAGGCAATAAGTTTATATAAGTCAAGGCTAGGGCACCATGAGAACATGAAAGACTGGAAGAGAAGAAAAACTGAAATGGGGAAAAGGTTTAGAAAAGGAAATTGAGGTATAAAAGGTTATAATGCAAGATTATTCTTTATAACATCTATTCCTTAATTGAGACAGTGCAATGCATCAATAAATCATGAGATATTAATACAGGAAATACTGTATAACAATGGGAAAAATAAGCTGATGATATATATGTAATGTATGTGAATCTCAAAGAAAAGATGTTGAATAAAAGAAGCTAGAAACAAGAGTACTTACTGTATGTTTTCACTCATATGAAGATCAAAAAGAGATGAAAGTAGTCAGTAGTGCCTGAATTCAGAAAAATCATTAACTTTGGGAGGGAGGATGATGACTAGAAGGGGTGGTGTGTTACGGGCAGAGAATGTTATCCTATATAATGATGCATAGTTATATATATATATATATATATATATATATACACTCACACACACACACACACACACACACATATGTGTGGGTGTGTATAAAACTAATTTATCTTAAGTACTCTGACAGCCAAGTAAGGCAGACAGACTTTAAGATGTCCTCCTTTGGTCTCCACCTTCTGCTATTTATGTTCTTATGTAACTTTCTCCCCTTGAACATGGATTTAACCTATTGACATGTCTTTAATGAATAAAATACAGCAAACCACTTTTGTGTTTGTTACATAAGATTATGACTTTTGTCTTGCTAGCAGACTCATTCTTTTGCTGACTTTGATAAAGCAAATTGGCATGTTGGAGAGGCCCACTGGCAAGGAACTGAGGATGGTGCCCTCCAACCAACTGCAAGGGAGGAATGAAGCTGTCAGTCCCAAACCCCTAAACTATGCACAGACCCATGACCCATAGAAACTGAGATAATAAGTGTGTTGTTTTAAGATGTGTCGGGGCAATTTGTTATGTTGCAATAAACAATACATCAAGCAAAACAAGTCTTTAAGCCAAGTTAGTGAATGATCTACCAGTTCTGGATACCTGAAAAGTATAAAATGGTATAAAGCAGATTATTTGAAGTGCTTTTTCTTGCACTTATGTTATGACTGTTAGAGGTACGTGCACAAATAGTCATACTTTGAGTTTGCCTTGGACTAAGGAGTTTCCCATGATGTGGGTCTTTCCGTTTTAAAAGCAAGATAGGGCTTCCCTGGTGGCGCAGTGGTTGAGAGTCCACCTGCCGATGCAGGGGACACAGGTTCATGCCCCGGTCCGGGAAGATCCCACATGCCGCGGAGCGGCTGGGCCCGTGGGCCATGGCCGCTGAGCCTGCGCATCCAGAGTCTGTGCTCCGCAACGGGAGAGGCCACAACAGTGAGAGGCCCGTGTACCGCAAAAATAATAATAATAAATAAAAATAAACAAAAATTAAAAAAATAAAAGCAAGATAGTCTTGGGCAAAACGGGACAGTTGGTCACCCTACAAATTGACAATATAATCTTTTTAGCTGTGTGCTTTGTTGTTAAAACATAACAGAGACTTAATATTTGTTATGTGACTTAATTTTCAAAATTAATATTTCAAAAATAAGTACTTCTAATCTAAACTTAAGAAAGTCATTAAAAGAAAGCTATAAAGATTTTTTTTAAAACTTTTTCTTCTCTCTTTTCTTCTTTTCGTTCTCTTTCTCTCTACGTGAAACCAAGATATGAGAAATCAATTATAATTCAATAAAGTAAAGCCTTGGGGCCCTATTTTAGAGAATCTGTCTGAATACATTGCCTTTAATGATGACAAAGCCTTGCTGAGATGTCATGAATCAAGAGAGTAAAGGTCAGTTTTGACCAGAGTTGTCATCACTAGTCAGTCTCACTGCAACAATTTCCATTGCAGTGACACTTAAGGGAGGATGAGATAAAATAATGAGCTCTCCAAATAATTGGTCTTAAACAGTAAATGGCATCTTCTATTGTAAAACTTGTAGAAAAGACTGAGCCACTTTTTCAGGATCACCCCCATTAAAACACAATCTATCTCTCTGTCTCTCTGTGTCTCTGTCTCTGTCTCTTTCTCTCTCTCTCTCACACACACACACACAACAAAAGCCTACTTTTAATTCCACATACCTCTTTATTGCATGTTAAAAATATTGTACATTTTCTCTTGAAAAAGGTAGAAAGCAAACATTAATTGTTCAAAGATTGTTGTATATTCTTATTTATGGTGAAAGACAAAGTAAATCATAAATTAATAACTTTAAATTTACTTCAACCTTTCATACATACATGGTTTAATCTGTTTGTTTAAAGAGTAGTGTATATTATTAAAAATATTGAAGCTGATGACTTTCTAGGAGAGCTAATAATTAGACCTAATAATGACCATAAAAGTGTCCTTGCATCAGATGATTTGGGCAGTACTCAGTCTAATTTTTGGAAGTTATTTATCCCATTAACTTGAAATGGGTTGTCTGAAAGTTGTCTGAAATTACTACTGCTTTTTTCTCAATATCTTGGGTTGTGACATTAGAAATCCTAGAAAATTAGAAATCCCTGTTAAAATGCAATTAGATCACTTGAAAGAGAACATATATTTAGCCATTAGTATCCATTTACCCATTAGCATACACTGCTAAACTTCTTATTTATAACCCAGAAGAGAACAAAGCTGGAAAACAAAACATGAGACCACTGCATTTTGCTGAGGAGAAGAAAAATTTGAAGTACCCTTTGCTGAAGGGTTAGATAAGAAGTACCAGGAATAGTCTGGAAACTGGTGAGGATGATCCATCCCAAAGGAAAGACAGTATAGAATATTAAAAATAAGCTGCAATATAAGTTGCACTATATTGTACTTGACTTTTAAGTTTCGTTAATAACTTTCCTCAAATTAGATCTTCTGTGATATTAGACTCATTTATGCACAGATGGGAAAGCAGAAACCTAGTCTTGAGCACTTATATAGAAAAGTTCATTTGCAAGGGTTGACATCGCCTCAAATATAGTTCATATTTCAACATATCTTCATAACACCTTGTAAAACGAAAACAACCTTTGCTTTTGTTTAAACAAGCAGCATATTCTCTGATATTCACGGCAATCTGGTAAAAAAAAATCATTTCCCTGCCTGAACTAGATTTTAAGAACTCTAGAGTACACAGGGTTAACATTTAAAAAATAGGTTTATGTCCCTCGGAGGTGAAGAAATTAAAAAAGACAAACAACAGTAACATTCCAGCAGGAATATATTTAAAATAATTCACAATATAATGATCTCAAGTAAAAGCATTTGAGTAACATCCTTGATGGATTGTTGTGCTTAGCTGTACCTAATGTAAAGATGCCCACATAGCTCACATTTGTGTTGCTCTATGAAAAGTAAATGATCACCATCATCAAGAAAGTGGTGGAGCACAGTGTTTAACTGTGTAGTATGTAGAGCCACACTGCCCAGGTTCAATGTCCAGATCTGTCACTTACCAGCTTTTGTGGTCTTAGGAAATTACTTAATCTCCCAATTTCTTCAACTATCAAAAGAACTACAGGGACTTACTTCCCTGGTGGCGCAGTGGTTAAGAATCTGCCTGCCAATGCAGGGACATGGGTTTGAGCCCTGGTCTGGTAAGATCCCACATGCCATGGAACAACTAAGCCCATGTGCCACAACTACTGAGCCTGCACTCTAGAGGCCATGAGCCACAACTACTGAAGCCTGTGTGCCTATAGTCCGTGCTCCACAACAAGAGAAAACACTGCAATGAGCAGCCTGCGCACTGCAATGAAGAGTAGCCCCCACTCGTCTCAACTAGAGAAAGCCCACGTGCAGCAATGAAGACCCAACACAGCCAAAAAATAAATAAATACATAAATAAATAATTAATTTAAAAAAAACTACAGTCATTGTTAAAACTTTGAATAGATACGGTGGCACATAGTAGAAGCTTTCAATTGGACAAAATGGCTGAAGGGGGGCAGTTTGTGAAAGATAGAAGTGTGTTCTTCCCAAAGCCTGATAAGTACACTCTTAAATGGAAAGACAGAGGATCCGAAGGAGTGGACAAAGAAATACAGCAGATTAGAGAATTATATTATGAAAAGAGTAATGGTATGGTTACTGCATATGGAACTGAGAATTAGATAAATCTACTAAATTTTTTACAGAACTGTACTGTCAACAGAACCACCAGCTGAGACCATAAGAATTTATGCCTTAAATAACCACTGGGAAAATCTTCTAAGAGCCAAAAGCAGGCTAAGAAAGCTGGTCAGCCTCCAAGGAGCAAACAGTCACTTCACAGGTGGCTAATGATGATAATGGAAAAGGAAGAATCTCTGAGAGTGAATGATGAACAAGGAAGCTACTCCTGGGGAACAGATTTAGAGGCTTAACAAGGGACATTCCCCATTCCTAGGAGGGCTAGCCCTTGAAATATCTTCCCCAAAAGATTTCAGAATTTTCAATGATCAGTTTATGCTATGTTTCTCTGATTTTTCCCATTCACAATTCCCCAGAGGAGTATTTGTTGAATTTTCTCTGTCTCTGTTCCACCACTGTGTATATCAGGTGTACTGAGGACAGCACAACTTGTGTTTTTAGTTTAAAGTGCTCTAGCTCGGGGAACCTTCAAGATGGCAGAGGAGTAAGATGTGGAGATCACCTTCCTCCCCACAAATACATCAAAAATACATCTACATGTGGAACAACTCCTACAGAACACCTACTGAATGCTGGCAGAAGACCTCAGACTTCCCAAAAGCAAGAAACTCCCCACGTACCTGGGTAGGGCAAAAGGAAAAAGAAAAAAAACAGAGACTAAAGAATAGGGATGGAACCTGCACCTCTGGGGGGGAGCTGTCAAGGAGGAAAGGTTTCCACACACTAAGAAGCCCCTTCGCTGGCGGAGATGGGGGATGGGCGGGGCGAAGCTTCGGAGCCGCGGAGGAGAGCACAGCAACAGGGGTGCAGAGGGCAAAGCGGAGAGATTCCTGCACAGAGGACCGGTGCCGACCAGCACTCCCGAGCCTGAGAGGCTTGTCTGCTCACCCGCTGGGGCGGGCGGGGGCTGGGAGCTGAGGCTCAGGCTTCAGAGGTCAGATCCCAGCGAGAGGACTGGGGTTGGCTGTGTGAACACAGCCTGAAGGGGGCTAGTGCGCCACAGCTAGCCGGGAGGGAGTCCGGGCAAAGGTCTGGAACTGCCTAAGAGGCAAGAGACCATTGTTTCAGGGTGCATGAGGAGAGGGGATTCAGAACACTGCCTAAACGAGCTTCAGAGACAGGAGTGAGCTGCGGCTATCAGTGCAGACAGCAGAGACCAGAATGAAATGCTAAGGCTATTGCTGCAGCCACCAAGAAGCCTGTGTGCAAGCACAGGTCACTATCCACACCTCCCCTCCCAGGAGGCTGTGCAGCCCGCCACTGCCAGGGTCCCATAATCCACGGACAACCTCCCCCGGAGAACACACAGCACGCCTCAGGCTGTTGCAATGTCATACCGGATTCTGTAGCCACAGGCTCGCCCCTCATTCCATACCCCTCCCTCCCCCTGCCCTGAGTGAGCCAGAGCCCCCTAAGCAGCTGCTACTTTAACCTTGTCCTGCCTGGGCTGTGAACAGACACGCTCAGGCGACCTACACGCAGAGGCGGGGCCAAATCCAAAGCTGAACCCCAGGAGCTGTGCGAACAAAGAAGAGACAGGGAAATTTCTCCCAGCAGCCTTAGGAGCAGAGGATTAAATCTCCACAATCAACTTGATGTACCCTGCATCTGTGAAATACCTGAATAGACAATGAATCATCCCAAAATTGAGGCAGTGGACTTTGGGGTTTGCTTTCTGCATCTAATTTGTTTCTGGTTTTATGTTTATCTTAGTTTACTATTTAGAGCTTATTATCACTGGTAGATTTGTTTATTGATTTGGTTGCTCTCTTCCTTTTTATATATGTATATACTTTTTTTTTTCCTTTTTCTCTTTTTGTGAGTGTGTATGTGTATAATTCTTTGTGTGATTTTGTCTGTATAGCTATGCTTTTACCATTTCTCCTAGGGTCCTGTCTGTCCTTTTTTTTTTTTTTTTTGTATACTTTTTAGTGCTTGTTATCATTGGTGGATTTGTTCATTGGTTTTGTTGCTCTCTTCTTTCTCTTTTTTTATTTTTAATAATTTTTAAAATTTTTTATTTTAGTAACTTTATTTATTTTTCTTTCTGTTTTTTACTCCCTTTTCTTCTGAGCAGTGTGGCTGAGAGGGTCTTGGTGCTCTGGCCAGGTGGCAGGCCTGAGCCTATTAGGTGAGAGAGCTGATTTCAGGACATTGGTCCAGCAGAGAACTGCCAGCCCCACATAATATCAAATGGCAAAAGCTCTCCCAGAGATCTCCATCTCAACGCTAAGACCCAGCTCCACTCAACGACCAGCAAGCTACAGTGCTAGACACCCCATGCCAAACAACTAGCACCCCATGCCAAAAAACTAGAAAGACAGGAATACAACCCCACCCATTAGCAGAGAGGCTGCGTAAAATCACAGTAAGTTCACAGACACTCCAAAACACACCCCTTGACGCAGTCCTCTCCACCAGAAAGACAAGATCCAGCCTCATCCACCAGAACACAGGCACCAGTCCCCACCACCAGGAAGTCTACACAATGCACTAAACCAACCACAGCCACTGGGGGCAGACACCAAAAAACAATGGGAACTACGAACCTGCAACCTACGAAAACAGACCCCATACACATTAAGTTAAACAAATTGGGAAAACAGAGAAACAAACGGAGGATGAAGGAGCAAGGTAAAAACCAACCAAACCAAACAAATGAAGAGGAAACAGGCAGTCTACCTAAAAAAGAATTCAGCATAATGACAGTAAAGATGATCCAAAATCGTGGAAACAGAATGTAGAAAATACAAGAAATGTTTAAAAAGGACCTAGAAGAACTAAACAGCAAACTAACAGTGATGAACAACACAATAAATGAAATTAAAAATTCTCTAGAAGGAATCAATAGCAGAATAACTGAGGCGGAAGAATGCACAAGTGACCTGGAAGATAAAATATTAGAAATAACTACCACAGAGCAGAATAAAGAAAAAAAAATGAAAAGAATTGAAGACAGTTTCAGAGACCTCTGGGACAATATTAAACAAACCAACATTTGGATTATAGGGGTCCCAGAGGAAGAAGAAAAAAAAAAGGGATTGAGAAAATATTTGAAAAGATTATAGTTGAAAACTTCCCTAATATGGGAAAGGAAATAGTCAATCAAGTCCAGGAAGTACAGAGAGTCCCATACAGGATAAATCCAAGGAGAAACATGTGAAGACACATATTAATCAAACTATCAAAAATTAAATACAAAGAAAAATATTAAAAGTAGCAAAGGAAAAGCAACAAATAACATACAAGGGAATTCCCATAATGTTAACAGCTTATTTCTCAGCAGAAACTCTGCAAGCCAGAAGGGAGTGGCAGGACATATTTAAAGAGATGAAGGAGAAAAACCTACAACCAAGAGTACTCTACCCGGCAAGGATCTCATTCAGATTCAATGGAGAAATTAAAACCTTTACAGACAAGCAAAAGCTAAGACAATTCAGCACCACCAAACCAGCTTTACAACAAATGCTAAAGGAACTTCTCCAGGCAGGAAACACAGAGAAGGAAAAGACCTACAATAACTAACCCAAAACAATTAAGAAAATGGTAGTAGGAACATATATATCAATAATTACCTTAAATGTAAATGGATTAAATGCTCCCACAAAAAGACACACACTGGCTGAATGGATACAAAAACAAGACCTGTACATATGCTGTCTACAAGAGATCCACTTCAGACCTAGGGACACATACAGACTGAAAGTAGGGGATGGAAAAAGATATTCTATGCAAATGGAAATCAAAAGAAAGCTGGAGTAGCAATTCTCATATCAGACAAAATAGACTGTAAAATAAAGAATGTTACAAGAGACAAAGAAGGACACTACATAATGATCAAGGGATCAATCCAAGAAGAAGATATAGCAATTGTAAATATTTACACAACCAACACAGGAGCACCTCAACACATGAGGCAAATGCTAACAGCCATAAAAGGGGAAATCCGACAGTAACACAATAATAGTAGGGGACTTTAACACCCCACTTTGACCAATGGACAGGGCATCCAAAGTGAAAATAAATAAGGAAACACAAGCTTTAAATGACACATTAAACAAGATGGATTTAATTGATATTTATAGGATATTCCATCCAAAAGCAACAGAATACACTTTCTTCTCAAGTGCTCATGGAACATTCTCCAGTATAGATCATATCTTGGGTCACAAATCGAGCCTTGGTAAATTTAAGAAAACTGAAATCGAATCAAGTATTTTTTCCAACCAGAATCTATGAGACTAGATATCAATTACAGGAAAAAACCTGTAAAAAATACAAACACATGGAGGCTAAACAATATGCTACTAAATAACCAACAGATCACTGAAAAAATCAAAGAGGAAATCAAAAAATACATAGAAACAAATGACAATGAAAACACAATGACCCAAAACATATGGGATGCAGCAAAAGCAGTTCTAAGAGGGAAGTTTATAGCAATACAATCCTACTTCAGGAAACAAGAAACATCTCAAATAAAAAACCTAACCCTACACCTAAAGGAACCAGAGAAAGAAGAACAAAAAAACCCCAAAGTTAGCAGGAGGAAAGAAATCATAAAGATCAGATCAGAAATAAATGAATGAAACAATAGCAAAGATCAAAAAAACTAAAAGCTGGTTCTTTGAGAAGACAAACAAAATTGATAAACCATTAGCCAGACTCATCACGAAAAAAAAAGGAGAAGACTCAAATCAATAAAACTAGAAATGAAAAAGGAAAAGTAACAATTGACACTGCAGAAATACAAAGGACCATGAGAGATTACTACAAGCAATTATATGCCAATAAAATGGACAACCTGGAAGAAATGGACAAATTCTTACAAAAACACAACCTTCCAAGACTGAACCAGGAAGAAATAGAAAATATAAAGAGACTAATCACAAGCTCTGAAATTGAAACTGTGATTAAAAATCTTCCAACAAACAAAAGCCCAGGACCAGATGGCTTCACAGGTGAATTCTATCAAACGTTTAGAGAAGAGCTAACACCTATCCTTCTCAAACTCTTCTAAAATAGAGCATATGGAGGTATACTCTCAAATGCATACTACAAGGCCACCATCACCCTGACCAAAACCAAAGAGGTCACAGAAAAAAAAAACTACAGGCCAATATCACTGATGAACATAGATGCAAAAATCCTCAACAAAATACTAGCAAACAGAATCCAGCAGCACATTAAAAGGATCATACACCATGATCAAGTGTGGTTTATCCCAGGAATGCAAGGACTTTTCAATATATGCAAATAAATCAATGTGATAAACCATATTAGCAAATTGAAGAAGAAAAACCATATGATCATCTCAGTAGATGTAGAAAAAGCTTTCGACAAAATTCAACACCGATTTATGATAAAACCTCTCCAGAAAGTGGGCATAGAGGGAACTTACCTCAACATAATAAAAACCAGATATGACAAACCCACAGCCAACATCGTTCTCAATGGTGAAAAACTGAAACCATTTCCTCTAAGATCAGGAACAAGACAAGGTTGCCCACTGTCACTGCTATTATTAAACATCGTTTTGGAAGTTTTAGCCACAGCAATCAGAGAAGAAAAAGAAATAAAAGGAATCCAAATCGGAAAAGAAGAAGTAAAACTGTCACTGTCTGCAGATGACATGATACTGTACATAGAGAATCCTAAAGATGCTACCACAAAACTACTAGGACTAATCAATGAATGTGGCAAAGTAGCAGGATACAAAATAATTGCACCGAAATCTCTTGCATTCCTATACACTAATGATGAAAAATCTGAAAGAGAAATTAAGGAAATACTCCCACTTACCATTGCAACAAAAAGAATAAAATACCTAGGAATAAACCTACCTACAGTGACAAAAACCTGTATGCAGAAAACTATAAGACACTGATGAAAGAAATTAAAGATGTACAAACAGATGGAGAGATATACCATGTTCTTGGATTGGAAGAATCAACATTGTGAAAATGACTATACTACCCAAAGCAATCTACAGATTCAATGCAATCCCTATCAAACTACCAATGGCATTTTTCACAGAAGTAGAAAAAAAAATTTTCACAATTTGTATGGAAACACAAAGACCCTGAAGAGCCAAAGCAATCTTGAGAAAGAAAAACAGAGCTGGAGGAATCAGGTTCCCTGACTTCAGACTATACTACAAAGCTACAGTAATCAAGACAATATGGTACTGGCACAAAAACAGAAATATAGATCAATGGAACAGGATAGAAAGCCCAGAGATAAACGCACGTCGCTATGGTCACCTTGTCTTTGATAAAGGAGGCAAGAATATACAATGGATTAAAGACCGCTCCTTCAATAAGTGGTGCTGGGAAAAGTGGACAGCTACATGTAAAAGAATGAAATTAGAACACTCCCTAACATCATACACAAAAATAAACTCAAAATGGATTAAAGACCTAAATGTAAGGCTAGGCACTATAAAACTCTTAGAGGAAAACATAGGCAGAACACTCCATGACATAAATCACAGCAAGATCCTTTTTGACCCACCTCCTAGAGAAATGGAAATAAAAACAAAAATAAACAAATAGGACCTAATGAAACTTAAAAGCTTTTGCACAGCAAAGGAAACCATAAACAAGATGAAAAGACAACCCTCAGAATGGGAGAAAATATTTGCAAATGAAGCAACTCACAGAGCATTAATCTCCAAAATATACAAGCATCTCATGCAGCTCAACATCAAAAAAACAAACAACCCAATCCAAAAATGGTCAGAACACCTAAATAGACATTTCTCCAAAGAAGATATACAACAAATACATAAAAGTATGCTCAACATCACTAATCATTAGAGAAGTGCAAATCAAAACTACAATGAGGTATCACCTCACACTGGTAAGAATGGTCATCATCAAAAAATCTACAAACAGTAAATGCTAGAAAGGGTGTGGAGAAAAGGGAACCCTTGTGCACTATTGGTGGGAATGTAAATTGATACAGCCACTATGGAGAACAGTATGGAGGTTCCTTAAAAAGCTAAAACTAGAACTACCATACGACCTAGTAATCCCACTACTGGGCATATACCCTGAGAAAACCATAATTCAAAAAGAGTCATGTACCGCAATGTTCACTGCAGCTCTATTTACAATAGCCAGGACATGGAAGCAATGTAAGAGTCCATCGACACATGAATGAATAGAGAAGATGTGGCACATACATACAATGGAATATTACTCAGCCATAAAAAGAAACGAAATTGAGTTATTTGTAGTGAGGTGGATGGACCTAGAGTCTCATACAGAGTGGAGTAAGTCAGAAAGAGAAAAACAAATACTGTCTGCTATCACATATATATGGAATCTAAAAAAAAAAAAAAAAGGTTCTAAAGAACCTAGGGGCAGGACAGGAATAAAGATGCAGACGTAGAGAATGGACTTGAGGACATGGGGAGGGGGAAGGGTAAGCTGGGATGAAATGAGAGAGTGGCAGGGACATAAATACACTACCAAATGTAAAATAGATAGCTAGTGGGAAGCAGCTGCATAGCACAGGGAGATCAGCTCGGTGCTTTGTGACCACCTAGAGGGGTGGGATAGGGAGGGTGAGAGGGAGACACAAGAGGGAGGAGATATGGGGATATATGTATACGTATAGCTGAGTCACTTTGTTATACAGCAGAAACAAACACACCATTGTAAAGCAATTATACTCCAATAAAGATGTTAAAAAATAAAATAAAATAAAGTGCTCTGTTTCAAGAAGAGCTGTATGTGAGCCTGATTTTGAGACTTCTAGTCACCCCTCAGGTGGTGACTACTGAGAATTACCCATGGATCTTGAAGTTTGATCTTGATACTGTGACTGAGTGGGGCATTTGTCTTTTCTTCTGTGAGGAGAAAATGAGTATATGCGGCACAGAAAAAAAGGAAAACCTGATGCATTGATTTTTCAAAAAATATTAGTTCACTAAGTTATGCAGATATTCCAAAGAAGAATATTGATACATTTTCTTATACAGCATTACAAAATCACCTTCTTTAATATCTCCACCAATCTCTTCAGATAAATCTCTAAGTATTGAAAAGCTATCAAGCTCACAGTGGCAGAAGAAGTTTCCTCAAATTTTAATTTTTTCTTGGAAGCCCAAATTTTATCATTGACAACAATTACGGCCAATAGTTTCCTTTGAAACTACAGGCTCGTACCATTCATTTACAAGAATATATCTGCCAAATACCCAAGTCTAATAACCATGATTTTGTCACTCATTCTATCAGAAAAACAATATATCTGCCAAATACCCAAGTCTAATAACCATGATTTTGTCACTCATTCTATCAGAAAAAAAAATGTTGTTTCATGAAAAAAGTATCTACTTGAGTTCACAACTCAATCACACAAATGCTTTTCCTCAAGATCGTCTTCAAGGTTTAATATACAGATGAAATAATTTGTGTTTTTCTCAATTTTATCACACAGAATAGTAAAAAGATATAATCCAGGGTCAAAATTCAATGAAATTTAAAAATTTTGCTGCTTCATGAAGGACGTGCTGAAGTGAAATTAGCTTGTTTGTTTATTTATTTGTTTTCATGTTCACTCCATTATCTGGACTTAATTATTTGATCCAAACTGCGAACCATAAAATATGCCAGACTGTTAAAGCCAGGCATGAACTTGCCTCCCTCCTGAGAACACAGTGATTGGCATATGAGGGATGGCCATACAAGACCATACGAGACCAAAAGTCTTTAAGGCAATACCATATGTGACCCTCAGATGACTGAAGCCATCCTTGGTTACCTACGAAAAGCTTGCTGTTGGGAGAGCTGACTTGTTATATTTACATACCCTTTGGGAAGTTAATCCTATAATGAGAATTATCCAATTAAAATACATGGTATAAAATTGGTCCCTGATTTTAAGTGATATGATCAATGATACCAACTCAGAAGCAGAAGACATTCAAGTCAGCCTCAACTCACTATCCAGGTTGTTTCTGATGACAGAATTGGCCTAGACCTCTTTGTGGGTTAAGGTGATATTTCTGTAATCATTAACATGTCCTGCTATATTTGCATTAAAACCTTTGTCCAAGTGGAAACAGCAGTACAGAAAATTAAGCAGAAAGACATCAGATTTTCTAAGGTAGACCCTGAGGATTTAGGATTTTTTTCAGCTTATTTGGGTATTGACCCTGGGGGCTATGACTGAGGTCAACATTGCAGGCTGGTTTCATCCTGCTGTTTGTAAGTCATGTTGGTGGAAGCTTTAGTTAAATGTTGTATAAGACAGATGAAACAGCTTTTGTCACAGTCTCTTTACTGATCAGATGAATTATTATGGCCTACGTCGTGTGTGTGTGTGTGTGTGTGTGTGTGTGTGTGTGTGTGTGTACACATCTTTCTGTGAGAGGAGACTCTGGGAGAAGTAGAAAGCCTAACTGTCTGGGACAAGAGGGTACTAGATACAGGCAGATGTCAGCTGTAGTGGTGGTAAGAGGTCAGATTCTGGGCACTTTGAAGGTGAGCAAGTAGGACTTTCTTACAGAGCAAAGGGTGACTCAGGCAGAAAGATGAATTCTAAGACAATTACTGGGGAGACAGATAGTGGCCCCAACTGGGACTCGCCTGCTACCCAATGTTCAGTGACCCCTGATGGGATATTGATCCATTAGGGCTGGGAATGAGATGGCAACTGGGCCTCCAGGGGTGCAGGGGCAAAAAGGGGCCCCAGTCCCAGCTTCTCCCTTCCAAGGGAAGTGGGGTCCACTGCCTGGCCCTGCAGGGCACACTGCTCTGAGGGCTGTGCCCCCTGCTTCCTTTGAAGGAATGTCTTTCACAATCTGGGTTTCTGGGTCTCAAAGGCAGATATCTGAAAGGTGATGGCCATCAAGTTGGGGCCATCAAGAACATCTTGTGTGTGCTGAGGGAAAAAGGTGGAGGACCATGACTGTCCAGGAAAATAACATGTTCATGGGGAAGTTTACCAGAAAGCAAGATGATGGTGGAGAGACAAGGGGAGTGATTGTTGGGAGCAATTACTCAGGAGCCTCTCACTTTCCTTCAAATTTTCTGAGACACTATTTCCCTTTGTTCTAGACTTTTTTTTTTTTTAATTTTTATTGGAGTATAGTTGATTTAAAATGTTGTGTTAGTTTCTGCTGTACAGCAAAGTGAATCAGTTATACATATACATAGATCCACTCTTTTTTTAGATTCTTTTCTATATAGGTCATTATGGAGTATTGAGAAGAGGTCTCTGTGCTACAGGAGGTCTATATTATCTATTCTATATATAGTAGTGTGTATATGTCAATCCCAATCTCCCAATTTATCCCTCCCCTCCTTTTTCCCCCAGTAACTATAAGTTTGTCTTCTACATCTGTGACTCTATTTCTGTTTTGTAAATAAGTTCATTTGTACCAGTTTTTTAGATTCTACATATAAACTATCTTTTCAAGTTTGGTTTTATCACAAAAATCCTTGGAAGATATAGACAGTGATTCCCTTTGGGCATAAAATGATTGAGTTTTGTGAACTCAGGATTCCTCTTGTGTGCAGGTATCATCTGGCCCTATTTACATTGCCTTGTGGGAATGGAGACTGGAGGAAGCAGTGCAAGCAAATGCTAATACTCTGCTTTTTGAAACTGCAGTGAGTAATCAACTGCACTTTGTCTCTAACCCAGGAGTTTTGTGTCTTCTACTACTTAAAACTGTGACTGGCTAACTTAGCTTCCAGGCCTGTCACAGATTACAACTGTTATATGTTAGGGCATAATTGATGCCATTGGGTAGGGCAAAGTATAATAATCTCATAATAAGTTAAGTAACATAAAATTATGTTTGCTGATTTTATCACCCTGTTTACCTATCTCATATGAACAAATTCATAGAGACATGGATTGAAACAAAAAGGACTACTTTACATATATATATGAGCTCAAACTTTATCAGTTGTTTTAATATTCTAATCTTTACTATTTAAAAAAAATTCTTTATCTATTCATTATTAGAGATGTTAAAATCTACCAATAAGATGTATTACCATAGTGCCCTTTATAGTTCTGTCAGCCTTTTGGATTAATTGATATATAGAACTTTAAAACTTTTGTATTTCATTATTCAATTGAGTCTTTTATCATTATGTAGTGACTGTCTTTATTTCTTGATTTGAAGTTTAAATATTTTATGCAATTAATATAGCTATACCATCCTTCTTTTGGTGAGTTTTTAACCAGCAAATATAAAAACTACCATATGATTTTATGTATGTATGAGTATGTATTTATGTATTTTATGTATGTATGAGTATGTGTGAGTGTAATTATTTTATTCTCAAACTTAGTTTACCCTTAGGATATGTTTCTTGTAGGCACTATATTGTAGTTTTTTTGTTTTATTTAGTTCTAGTCAAAAAAATTGTTTTTTGAGTCATTTATTTGATGTTATTTTACATTAACTTGGATTTATTTCCAAATTCTTGTTACATGCTTTTTTATTTGCCCTTCTTTTCTATTTCATTTAAAAAATTGTTCCTTATCTTCTTAGTGGTTGATTAAATCTTTTTTTCTCATTTTATTTTTTAATCTTCTAATTTTAGTGTTATACATTCTATTTCTATTTTTTTCTTGGTTATCTGAGAAAATTTAGCATAGATATTTCACTCATCAATATCAGCTAATAATTTTACCATTTATCACACCAACTATAAGAATTTTACAGAACTTTATGCTATGTTCATTCCATCCCAGATCACATTATATTTTTTAGTTTTTTTCTGCATTTCAATCTTAAAAGACTTTTTAAATTTTTTATATAGAAAATGCTTATTTATCTATCTCCCAATGTTTATCAGTTTCCATGCTCATTCTTTGCTCAGCATTGTTCCTTGTACCTCACATCTCTTACTAGGATTCCTATCTTTTTTTTTCCTGAATTATAGCTTTTAGTATTTCTGTTATTGAGCGTCTTGTAGTGGCAAACCTTTTACGTTCTAGTTTTTTCTTGAAAATTTTTTTCCTCATTTTGGGAAGTAAATTTTACAATATATTCAATGCTAGATAATGGGTATTTTTATCTCATCACTTGGAAGATATTTTCTTTATCTTCCATTGTTGAGAAGTCAATAATTATCATTTATTTCTTTTTACATAATATGCCTTCCTTTTTGATGCTTTAAGAACTTAAGATATCTATTTCTTTGAGATTTGGTACAAACACTATGCTCTTTCTATAATTGTTTGTGTATGTGTGTGTGTGATTATCCTGCATGGACATTATTTGACTTCCTATATCAGAATACTGGCATCTTTTATTGATTTTTTTTTTTTTTTTTGAAATTTACCAATACCTCTTTAAATATTTCCTCTCTACCATTTCATCTCTCCAGGCTTTGGAACACTGAGTAGATATTAAAATTTTTCACTCTATTCTCCTTGTAATTTAATATCTCCATATTTTACGTGGTAGGCAGAATTCTGACAGCCCCAAGATCTGAGACCCCGGGATTACACACAACCTGTATAAGTCCATGGAATAATCATTGGCATGATTAGGAAATATTAAACAAATTGACTTCAGAAAGAGAGATTAACCTGGGTGAAACTGACCAATTTAAATAAGCCCTTAAAAGGAAACAGGCTCTCCTTGAAGAAGAAATATAAGCTTTAGAGGTACTGGACACAAAGGAGATTCTCTGTTACTAGCTTTGAAAATGGAGGACGCCATGGTACAACATATACGGGGAGACTTTAGGACCTAAGAGAAGTCAAAGGCGGAAGCCAGCAGAAAACTGGGTACTTCAATTCTTATTTCTGCTAACAACCTTAATGAGCTTTGAAGAAGACCTTATACTCCAGATTAGAACACAGCTGGCCAACACCTTGATTTCAGCCTACTGAAACTTGAGCAGAGAATGTAGTTATGCCGTGACTGAACTGCTGACATACAGACTGTGAACTAATACATGTGTTGTTCTGAGCCACTAAATTTGTGGTAATTTGTTACTCAGTAATAGAAACCTAATACATTACCCCTTTCCTCTTTATATATTTCTTTATGGATAATTCCTTCACAGCTATATGCCAGCTCACTAATTATCTTTTCAATTTTATCTCATACCCTGCTAATCATGAATGTTGAATTCTTAACACCAATTATTATACTTTTTCATTTCAAAAGTTTTATATATATGTTTATTTATTTCAAATTATATAATCTCTTACACTTTAATGATATATTTTCAATTTCTTTAAAATTTTATTTTTAAACATAGAACTTTATCTACAGAAATCTTGAGGCTTGGATTGAAGATTGGTTCTTCAGAGAAGAATTGCTTGTTCTTTTGCCTAATGCCTGAGAGAACTATCAGAGTAAAAATGATTTCACCTGAATTTTGGACTTAAAAATTGGGGAGGCTGCTTAGGGGCTGTTGATTCTGACTGAAATCCTCTGTGGAGACTGGCTAATGGTTACAAATTTTCAGGGGACTCTATTGCCTCTCCAAGCAATACAAACATTTGAAAAAGACAATCCTCATCACTGCCCTGATAGCAGGATAGGAAATAGGGTGAGGAAGATGTATTCCCAGTTTATCCTTACAAAGAGCATACAGTCTTTTAGCCTCCAAGCTTTATGGAATAAGTTCTCTTATCTGATTCTTCACCTAGGATTTGTTTCCCACACCCTATATTCTAACTTGTTAGGTTGTAAAAACACAAGCTTAGGTCAACAAACTTGGGAGGCTGAGAAAAAACAAAATCAGGCAAATGGGCAATTACATGAATGAATTCAGATTTCTTGCTTTGTTTATCACTATGGATTCTATTCTCTATTAGTTGCTTTTTAGAGGATTCCTCACTTTATTTAAATGAAACTACCTATCTTTGAATATTATCATTATATTTCTAGGTTTACGAAATTCATGAGAATTATCTGCAAGCTTTCAAACTAATTCCAGCAATTTATGTACACCAAATATTAACTACATAATATTGCAATGCCTTGAAAAATAATACTGCTTCTGTAAGGCAATACGTTTTAGACGTTACTTAAAAGTAACACATATAAAGTATGCAATTAAAAATTGTGACATTAAAACCATTACCAAAACCAGTCATTGGCTAACAATATTTTTCTATCTAAAGGTGATAGAATACTGCATGTCAAACTGGTATTGCTAATTTTAAAAGGAAAAATATAAAATAATTTTAATAAGAATGAATTTGAATTTAAATGTGATACTTATGAGCAAAATGAAATTGTGATTAGTTTTAATATTAAAGTCCTTCAGAAATGTTTGCCCAATCACATAACACACTGATTTTTAAAATCTGGAATGTTTAAGAAATGTAGGCTATACGTCAGTACAGTTGACCCTTGAACAATGTTGAGGGTTAAGGGCACCGACACACCCTGTCCAGTCGGAAACTGAAGTATAACTTATAGTCAGCCCTCAGTATACATGGTTCCTCTGTATCCACATCTGCAGACTGAACTAACCATGGGTCATGTAGCTCTGTAGTATTTACTGTTGAAAAAAATCCAGGTATAAGTGGGCCCATGCAGTTTAAACCTGTGTTGTTCCAGGGCCAACTGTATATGGTTTTAAGGCATTCATTCAGTTAAGCATAGCTTAGCATTTATTGCTTATTATAGAATATTACTAAAGTAATTAATTTATTACCTGTAAGATAATCTATTTTTTTTCTTTTTAGGGTATGTTCTATAATTTGTAGATAAATAAATGAATTAGACAATTAATATGTTAACAATTAGTAATCAAAATACAATTCTATAGTAAAAATATCATGGGCCTTATTCTTACATAACTTTGGAAAAATACTATTTGTATATTCTCCATATATTGGTAAGTTAATGATTTTATTGCTCTTGCATGCCAACTTTACTGATGGAGTGTTTCCAATTTGCAGAAATATTGTTAAAATAGATAATTAGCATCTTTAACAAGAAGTAATCAAAATATGAAACTATAGTTAAAATATAATGGGTCCTATTCTTACCCCATTTCATGAAAATTGTTTTTTGTATATCTCCCACAGCAACGTTGTCTATAGTGAGTGACTATACATTTTTTTTTATTAATGAATCTTACCAAGCCAATTTCCATTACCCTAGAAATGAAAAAAGAAGAAAATTGTTGGAAACCATATCAAAACATTGAAAAAAGAAAAAGAATAAATGTCTCATCTTTGACCAGGTCAGTCAAAAGATGAGTCTCTTTATGTTTGCAAGAGCTGGACAGTTAAGAGAGAGAACTTCTGCTATAATAATATAGACATGGTTTTGAAACAATACCCTTCCTCTTCAGTGAATAGTAAGTACCAGAAGATTAACAGTCCGTGAATTAAGAACTAAGTTATACACTGAGTGTGCTGCATAGCAGTCCAAAGTCTACTATAGGATAAGAAGAGTTGTTCAGTATTTTAGAAATGAAGTATGAGAAAAAGAAAGAGCCCAGCTACTCTTGGTCTTCATGATATCCTTAAGATGTGAGACTACCTAGAAGGTCCTATCTGGAATAGCTCAGCCTCTATTGATAAAATACTAAGACTGGAAGAAAGAAAAATTGCAAGATTGTCCCTGTGATTAATCTGCTGCGGTGAACACAGAGAAAGGGAGGGGATACAAGTGAAGAGAAGGATCCTTCTTGAAATAGGGATAGTTAAATGAAGAACTAAACAGGTGCTTAGAATCGACTGCTTTAGTCAGAAGGTCACATTTTAAAATGGTTTTATTTTCCTCTAATAATTACAGAATTATCCTTGTAATTATTTGGATTCTGGTTGTTTTTATATTCCATTTCAATTTATTCTGTGTGCATAACCTGGGTAGGTAGGTAGGTAGATACATACATACATACATACATACTTACGGGCCTTATACATATGCATATACACACATACAGAAAGAGACAGTAGAAAAGCTGAAAGGCTAAAAAGAGACATCAGTACTCTATGATGGGACTTTAAAATCTCAAAAGGAAATGAAATAAAAGACTAGAAATTTATATTTTCAAAGTTATAGAACAAATTTCAGTCCTAATATTAAATGCCATCTGTCTCTTTTCTTTTCCACTCCCTCTCTGGGACAGTCTGAGAATTTCTCACATATTCAAATGGCAGATTTGGACACCATATCTGCATTTTATTTCCTCTTAATCTAATGGTTTGAATAAATCTATTTCCTGAATTATTTACCCACAATTCTTTAATACCATATAATTTGTGGAAATTCAAGAGTTTAACTCACAAAAGTAATAAAATTTAAAAGTAAATGAAGGAATTCCTCTCATCACATATAATACAGTCTAGTTGAAGTCTTGGAGAGTAATGACACTGGATGATAGATAACAAAATATGTCAATATTTTGGAAATATCAGTGCAGTAGTAGCATTAGCATTTTAAAGTTGCATATCAAAGGAAAGGTATCAATTGCCCAAGGGCATTTAAATACCTAACCACATAGCTAAAGTTATAATATTTTATTCACATGTTGCATTCCTTTGACTTTTGGCTTTGTCTACTGCTAAAAATATCTTCCAGATGCCATCTTTATTATTATACATCCATTTGACATTTTAGACTACTTAGGCTTAAGGAGAAAAATGTTTTAAAATCAAAAAGTTTAAGGCATGAGCAAATCCTTGGAGGAGAAAATTTGAGAAATTGTCTTACATTTATTTCCAATTTTATACCAATATGGAAAATACAAATGCATTAGCTGCTTTTACGAATTTTTTTGAGGCTGTGATGTACGTTTTCATATTTTTTGTCATTGAAAATAAATTAACAGGGTAAAATAATTTTATCTAAATCATCTATGTGAAGAGTAATAAAACGTCTTGTTCCTTTAAAAGTGAAAATAGAGTAAAAGGACCATTAAATTTGTATTACACAAAGTAGAATATCAAAGATGCGCTATTGCTTCACCTTACACACTATAAACCATGGTTGAATTTTTTTATTATTTACTCTTAATAAGGATTCATAGGTTGATACTATAATCTTGGTATTAGATGACAAGAAAAGAATCCTTTTACATTTAGAGAAAACACTAGACATTACAGTTGTAATAAATACACTAATGGCTAGTCTATTTAAACTCTTTGACTTGTATTATTCCTCATATATATTTTGGCATATACAATTCTAATATTAAAAAGAGTTGGAAATAGTAATTTAAAATAGTCAATATAAAGCATAAAGTAATGTTAATTTTATTTATTAAATGATTAACTCAAACTAGTTTTTATTATGTATCTATTTACAAAGAACCCAGTACTATGCAAATCTGAATAAATTCAAATGAATATTTGAGTAATAATAGTCAAACAAGTTCACCTTTATTGAACATTTAATATCTTCCAGGCACTGTTCTAAGCTCTTTAGGGGTTCTAACTCACTTAATTATCATAAAAACTCGTTGAGGTAGTAATTCTTCTTTCTCCCATTTTACAGATGAAAAACTAATACTTAAGCTCTCCAATTGTTTATTAAGTAAACGAAGTGAATTTATGCTCATATAGTACTTATTTTGTACTTTGCAGGTAAAATGGCATTTCAATTCTATCTCAGATATAAAAAGCCATTAAGTTTGACCTACTGAGGATTTGAGTGAGAGACTGAGGTTGTAACTCATTTCTTTTCTACAATCAGGCAAAATTATACACATATTTCTACAATGCAAAATTATACAAATAAAGGTATCAGATGCTTTTGTACAAAATATATGCTAATAATGTATATGGCAGTATGGGAAACTAAAGAAAAAGAAAACATATCTCCTGCCGTAAATGATGATGAAAGGAAGCTCAAAACAAATGAAACAGTGGGACCTGTGATATCGGTAGTCTAGCCAAGTAGCAGACTGTTCAAAACAGTAACATTTAGGCATCTTTGCAGGTGAATTCTGACTAGTAATGGAAAGCCCAAGAAAATACCTTAAATGGTGACATAGTAAGGACAGGTGGCCTAGAAGTACTGTGATTTCAGTAAACTAGAGCTTTTGGAAAAAATGAAAAGGCCCCAGTTTTCGAGAAACCAGGATAAAGCGTCAGTTACTAAGGCAGGAGCTAAAGCATAAGCATACAAATTAGATAATTAAGACCCAGAAACTAAAGGAAAGGACTGCATCACCAGAAAATCAATTCTAAAGCCCAGTTTTTATATATGAGGTATAAGCTCAGAGTTGCACTCAATATACAGTGGACTTCATTCTAGGTCACCAAAGATTCTGAAATTAGAGTCCTTTAATTACCAGAAAGCGAAGACAATGACTACAGCTGAGCCTGCTGGAGTTCTCAGGTGGTCTCATATGTGGTAAAGAGAGGAAGTCAAAGGTGTATTTATTATTTGGGTATAAAGGAACTATAAAATTAAGATTAGCACAAAAATTATGGTTTTCAATGAAATATTTCTTTCTTATAATCTGATAAAAAACAAAATTATATACCTATATAACCAAAGAAATTAAAAAGAATAGAGCTAAGGTAAAGGTAGGGTTCCTATACACATAATCAAACTATCTTCCTAACTTTTTACACGTTCTCCCATAGTCTTAATTAGAGGGAATGTAGAATGTGAACGGGTGGGTTATGGTGATTAAGCTGCCATTCATTCCTCTCACTTTCATTCACATATTGAAGAGTCAATTCATCTGAGTATTAATTTAGCAACTGCCAACCATCCTTTCAGAATACAAACTTACTATCAGTGGAAAGAACTGGCATTTAGAGTCAAAGAAAAATGGAATTGAATCCTGATTCAGCCACTTACTACCTAGGTAACAAGTTAGCACCAAATCGAGCAAATTACATGACTTCTGTAAGAGCCAGCTTTCTTATCTGTTTAATGTTAATACTAATATCCCCCTCATAGCATTATTTTGTGAGGACTGAAAAAGATGATGTATACCAAGAAAGAAAAGCAGGCTCTTTATGAATTAATCGTAGCCATTATTACAGAGATAGACAACTCTGAGTTTCCAACTCATTAGATATGACTTTATTTTCTGATTTATATTAAAAGATATTTTTGTTTTTTTTCTATTTTGTTGGAGTGAACCAACTTATTTACTTCTTTTATTGAAAACATATACTCCATTCTCAAAAGTGCACCATCTCTAAACACTTCTCTTACCACAACCCACATATCCAGTTAGTTGCCAAAGTCAATCATATGCAACTTTTACATAAGTTATTCCTACAAATCCGTAATAAAAGACAAACGACCCAGTTTTTTAAAATTTGCAAAAAACCCAAACAGAAACTTCAGAAAAGGGGTTCAAGGAGAGGCAAGATGGTGGAAGAGTAGGAGAACGTGGAGTTTACCTCTCTCCACAAATGCATCAAGAATGCATCTACAAGTGGAGCAATTCTCACAGAGCGCTGGCTGAACACTAACAGAAGACCTTGGGTACCTGAGAGAACAGGAAATATCCCTGCATAACGAGGTAAAATGAGAGAAACAATGGAAGGAGAAGAGGAGAGGAAGCGTGACAGGACTAGCTCCCCTGGTGGGGGAGCTGAAGGAGAGGAGAGGTTCCCACATTAGGGGAAGCCCCCTCACTGATGGGGAGATCAGTTGGAACAGGAGGGGAGCAGCTGGGGCTATCAGAAGAGAGTGAAGTGGCTGGCCTCTGGCAGGTGGGACAGAATGAAACCTGCCCAGATAGTCCATGCCACAGCCCTGTGCGCCCCAGTCTGAGACATGTGTCCACCAGTACGCACAGGAGCTGGGTGCCATAGCGTGATAATTAGAGACCAAACCCGGGAAGGGGCTGCTGTTGGCTGCGAGGAGACAGCCTGAGGGAATGGGAGTGAGGAAGTCCACAACCAGGAATGCCTGGGGAAGAGACCCGGACTGCCACAGAAGCAAAGCGCCATTGCTGAGTGAAGTGCAAGTGGTGGAGCCACCATTGCAGCCTCTATCCCCATGCGCCAACCTCTGCCTCCCCAGGCACTAGGAAAGGGCTCCTCTGGGGCTTGCCCTCTGGCGCCTTTGGCCAAACGCTAGGAAAGGCCCCTGCCACAGCTGGCCCACTTGCGCCTGTGTTTGGGATCTAGGAAAGGCCCCAGACAGGACTGGCCATCTCATGCCCCGTGGCTGGGAGCTAGGAGAGGTCCCTGCTGGGGCTGGCCCTCATGCACCTGCAGCCAGGTGCTAGGAAAGGCCCCTGCCAGGGCCAGATCTCTCACACCTGTGGCCACTAGCTTCCCCGCGTGCTTCATCACTGCTGGGGCTGGATGTCTTGCAGCCACCAACTCCCCATGCACCTGTCGCCACCAGGGCCCCCATGACTCCAGCAGCTGTGCCACCTCTGCACCCTAACCTCTCTGGGGCGGACTTGTATGCTCCAGGGCAGCCTCGGGAGCAGACCCCTGTGGATGGCCCACACGCAGAGGTGGGGCTGAAACCACAGCTGAGCCGCAGGGGCTGTGCAACTAAGGAAGAAAAGCTGAAATCTCTCCTCGCGCTGTGCAAACCATGAATTGACACCCCTGCAACTGGCTTGGTAAAAACTCAGAGTCTGCAAAACATCTGAACAGATGAGTGGTCCTGCAGCCAAGACAGGCCTAGCTTCAGCAGCTGTAGACTTTGTGGGCACATACACGTGGGGATTGGGCCAGACTAGAGCCTGAGCTGCCCCCATAACATCCACAAAAGGTCCAGATCCATGATTACTGCAATCCTGGGACCTGACTTCAGTGGATCTACTCTGGTGAAAAGCAAGGTCTGAGAGACACCAGAGAGCCAATTGCCAGCATACCCACAGTTAAGGTGGGGCCGAGAGCAGTGCCAACATCAGCGTAATCTGAGAGCTCACACAACAGGTGGAAGGTGACAAAACAGAGCACACCCACAGGTGAACAGCTCCAAAGGAGGAATACTTAGTGCCTTCCCTCCCAGGTGGAGTGCTCCAACCCCATCTACCTTGCACCACAGATCAGAAACACAGATAAGAAGCAGATGTGGGGGCATCTACTCCAACAACTAGGGAGCAGACGCTGCCCCTGACATGGCAGTGACAACCACAAAGCAAAGGTGAGGCCCTGCTCAATATCTAGGGCAGGCCCTGATCAACACACCACCAATCAAACCCCCTATCAAGGGGATAATGGCACAAGACTCTGGACCAACCTCATCCACCAGGGGGCAGACGCTAGAAGCAAGAGGAACTATGATGCTGCAGCCTGCGGAAAGGAGTCACAAACACAATAGGTTTCACAAAATGAGACAACAAAGAAATATGTTGAAGATGAAGGAGCAGGATAAAAACCTACAAGAAAAACTAAACGAAGAGATAAGCAATCTATCTGAAAAAGAATTCAGAGTAATGATAGAAAAGATGATCCAAGATCTTGGAAACAGAATGGAGGCACAGATTGAGAAGATAAAAGAAAAGTTAAGCAAAGACCTAGAAGAACTAAAGAACAAATAAACAGAGATGAACAAAACAATAACTGAAATGAAAAGTACACTAGAAGGAATCAATAGCAGAATTACTGAGGCAGAATGGATAAATGACCTGGAAGACAGAATGGTGGAAATCTGTGCTGTGGAACAGAATAAAGCAAAAGGAATGAAAAGAAATAACAACAGTCTCAGGGACCTCTGGGACAACATTAAATGCACAAACATTTGAATTATAGGCACCCCATAAGAAGAAGAGAAAGACAAAGGGCCTGAGAAAATATTTCAAGAGATCATAGTTGAAAACCTCCCTAACATGCGAAAGCAAATAGTCACCAAAGTCCAGGAAGCAGAAGAGTCCCATGAAGGATAAACCCAAGGAGAAACACGCTGAGACACATATTAATCAAACTAACAAAAATTAAATACAAAGAAAAAAAGCAAAAAGGAAAAGCAACATACAAGGGAAGCCCCATGAGGTTATCAGCTGATTTTTCAGCAGAAGCTCTGTAGGCCAGAATGGAGTGGCAGGATGTACTTAAAGTGATGAAAGGGAAAAATCTACAACCAAGAATACTCTACCCAGCAAGGCTCTTATTTAGATTCAACAGAGAAATCAAAAGTTTTACAGACAAGCAAAAGCTAAGAGAATTCAGCACCACCAAACCAGCTTTACAACAAATGCTAAAGAAACTTCTCTAGGTCGGAAACACAAGAGAAGAAAAAGAACAAAAACAAACCTAAAACAATTAAGAAAATGGCAATAGGAATATGCATATCAATAACTACCTTAAATATAAATGGATTAAATGCTCCAACCAAAAGACATAGTCTGGATACATGGATACAAAACCAGGATTCATATATATGCTGTCTGAAAGAGACCCACTTCAGATCTAGGGACACATACAGACTGAAAGTGAGGGGGTGGACAAAAATATCCCATGCAAATGGAAATCAAAAAAAAAAAAAAAAGCTGGAGTAGCAATACTCATATCAGATAAAATAGATTTTAAAATAAAGAATGTTACAAGAGACAAGGAAGGATACTACATAATGATCAAGGGATCAATCCAAGAAGAAGATATAACAATTGTATATATTTATGCACCCAACATAGAAGCACCTCAATACATAAGGCAAATGCTAACAGCCATAAAAGGGGAAATCGACAGTAACACAATAATAGTGGTGGACTTTAACACCCCACTTACAACAATGGACACATCATCCAGACAGAAAATTAATAAGGAAACACATCCTTAAATGACACATTAGACCAAATAGACTTATTTGATATTTATAAGACATTCCATCCGAAAGCAGTGGAATACTCTTTCTTTTCAAGTGCACATGGAACATTCTCCAGAACAGACCACATCTTGGGTCACATTCAAGCCTTGTTAAATCTAAGAAAACTGAAATCATATAAAGCATCTTTTCTGACCACAATGCTATGAGATAAGAAATCAATTACAGGAAAAAAAAAACCTGTAAAAAACACAAACATATGGAAGCTAAACAATATGCTACTAAATAACCAATGGATCACTGAAGAAATCAAAAAGGACATCAAAAAACACCTAGAAACAAATGACAAAAAAAATAGGATGACCCAAAACTTATGGGAAGCAGCAAAAGCAGTTCTAAGAGGGAGGTTTATGGCAGTACAACCTTACCTCAAGAAACAAGAAAATTCTCAAATAAACAACCTAAACTTAAACCTAAAGCAACTGGAGAAAGAAGAATAAACAAAACCCAAAAGTCAGTAGAAGAAAAGCAATCATAAAGATCAGAGCAGAAATAAATGAAACAGAAACAAACAAAAAAAACAATAGCAAAGATAAATGAAACTAAAAGCTGGTTCTCTGAGAAGATAAACAAAATTGATAAACCTTTAGCCAGACTCATCAAGAAAAAAGGGAGAGGACTCATATCAGGGAAATTAGAAATGAAAAAGGAGAAGCTACAACTGACACCACAGAAATACAAAGGATCCTAAGAGACTACTACAAGCAAACATATGCCAATAAAATGGACAACCCGGAAGAAAATGGACAAATTCTTAGAAAGGTACAACTTCCCAAGACTAAAGCAGGAAGAAATAGGAAATATGAACAGAACAATTACAAGTAATGGAATTGAAACCGTGATTAAAAATCTTCCAACAAACAAAAGTCCAGGACCAGATGTCTTCACAGGCGAATTCTGTCAAACATTTGGAGAAGAGCTAACACCTATACTTCTCAAACTCTTCCAAAATATTGCAGAGGGAGGAACACTCCCAAGCTAATTCTATGAGGCAATCATCACCCTGATACCAAAACCAGACAATGATATCACAAAAAACAGAAAGTACAGACCAATATCACTGATGAACACAGACATAAAAATCTTCAACAAAATACTAGCAAGCAGAATCAACAGCACATTAAAAGGATCACACACCATGACCAAGTGGGATTTATCCCAGGGATGCAAGGATTCTTCAATACATGCAAATCAATGTGATACACCATATTAACAAATTGAAAAATAAAAACCATACGACCATATCAAGAGATGCAGAAAAAGCTTTTGATAAAATTCAACATCTATTTATGATAAAAACTCTCCAGAAAGTGGGCATAGAGGGAACCTACCTCAACACAATAAAGGCATATACAATAAACCCACAGCAAATATCATTCTCAATGGTTGAAAACTGAAAGCATTTCCTCTAAGATCAGGAACAAGACAAGGATGTCCACTCTCACCACTGTTATTCAACATAGTTTTGGAAGTCCTAGCCATGGCAATCAGAGAAGAAAAAGAAATAAAAGGAATCCAAATTGGAAAAGAAGAAATAACACTCTCACTGTTTGCAGATGACATGACACTATACACAGAAAATCCTAAGGATGCCACCAGAAAACTACTAGAGCTAATCAATGAATGTGGTAAAGTAGCAGGCTGAATACAAAATTAATACACAGAAATCTCTTGTATTCCTATACACTAACAATGAAAAATCAGAAGACAAATTAAGGAAACACTCACATTTATCATCACAACAAAAATAATAAAATACCTAGTAATAAACCTACCTAAGGAGGCAAAACACCTCTACTCAGAAAACTATAAGATACTGATGAAAGAAATCAAAGATGACACAAACAGATGGAGAGATATACCATGTTCTTGGATTGGAAGAATCAATATTGTGAAAATGACTATACTACCCAAAGCAATCTACAGATTCAATGCAATCCCTATCAAATAAATGATAGAATTTTTTTACAGAATTAGAACAAACAATTTACAATTTGTATGTAAACACAAAAGACCCCAAATAGCCTAAGCAATCTTGAGAAAGAAAAACAGAGCTGGAGGAATCAGGTTCCCTGACTTCTTGATTACTGATACTACAAAGCTACAGTAATCAACACAGTATGGTACTTGCATAAGAACAGAAATACAGATCAATTGAACAGGATAGAAAGCCCAGAGATAAACCCATGCACCTATGGTCACCTGATCTATGACAAAGGAGGCAAGCATATACAATGGAGAAAAGACAGTCTCTTCAATAAGTGGTGCTAGGAAAACTGAACAGCTACATATAAAAGAATGAAATTAGAACACTCCCTAACACCATACACAAAACTAAACTCAAAATGGATTAAAGACCTAAATATAAGTCCGGACACTACAAAACTCTTAGAGAAAAACATAGGAAAAACATTTTTTGACATAAATCACTGCAATATCTTTTTTGACCCACCTCCTAGAGTAATAAATATAAAAATAAAAATAAACAAATGGGATCTAATGAAACTTAAAAGCTTGCACAGCAAAGGAAACCATAAAGAAAACGAAATGACAACCCTCAGAATGGGAGAAAATATTTGCAAGTGAAGCAACCCACAGAGCATTAATCTCCAAAATATACAAAGAGCTCATGCAGCTCAATATTAAAAAAAAACAACCCAATGAAAAAATGGGCAGAAGAACTAAATAGACATTTCTCCACAGAAGACATACAGATGGCCAACAAACACATGAAAAGATGTTCAACATCACTAATTATTAGAGAAATGCAAATCAAAGCTACAATGAGGTATCACTTCACACTGATCAGAATGGCCATCATCAGAAAATCTACAAACAATAAATGCTGGAAAGGGTGTGAAGAAAAGGGCACCCTCCTACACTGTTGATGGGAATGTAAATTGGTACAGCCACTATGGAGAAAAGTATGGAGGTTCCTTAAAAAACTAAAAAGAGAACTACCATATGATCCAGCAATCCCACTCCTGGGCATATACCCAAAGAAAACCATAATTCAAAAAGATACATGCACCCCAATGTTCAATGCAGCAGTATTTACAATAGCCAGGAAATGGAAGCAACCTAAATGTCCATCAACAGAGGAATGGATAAAGAAGATGTGGTACATATATACAATGGAATATTACTCAGCCATAAAAAGGCAAAAATAATGCCATTTGCAGAGATGTGGATGGAACTAGAGACTGTCATACAGAGTGACGTAAGTCAGAAAGAGAAAAATAAATATCGTATAATATCACTTATATGTGGAATGTAGAAAAATGGTACAGATGAACTTATTTGCAAAGCAGAAACAGAGACAGATGAGAATAAACTTATGGACACCAAGGCAGAAAGCGGGGGGGTGGGATGAATTGGGAGATTGGGATTGACATATATACACTACTATGTATAAAACAGATAACTAATGAGAACCTATTGTATAGCACAGGGAACTCTACTCAGTGCTCTGTGGTGACCTAAATGGGAAGGAAATCTAAAAAAGAGGGGATATTTGTATACATATAACTGATTCACTTTGCTGTATAGCAGAAACTAACACAACATGGTAAAGCAACCATACTCCAATAAAAATTAATGTTAAAAAATAAAATAAATAGACTCTATTTCAGAAGGAAAATAAATTAAAACATTGATTTTGGAAAAAAAAAAGGGTTTCAAAATGGAAAATCAATATACAAACATGTGCTTGCCATTTATTACCACCAAGAAATTAAAAACTAAAAATCATTACTATACTATTCCATATACAACAGAAGGCATAAAACCTAAAAGAATGATAACACTAAGTTTTGATGAGGATGTGGAACAACTAGAATGTTGAGGCTTTGTTGGTGATAATATAACATAGTACAGACACTTTGAAAAACTATCTGGCCGTACCTACTAAACCTGAACATATGTATCCTATGACCTGGAAGTGGCACTCCTAGATTTACACCAAATAAAAATGAGTGCATAAAACCTACCAATGTACAAAGACAAAAATGCTCATGTCAGATTCATTCATTGCCCAAACCTGGTAATACAAGAAATGTTTTTCAATAATCCATGAGTCCATTTCTGTAAAGCTTAAGAACAGGCAATAGTAATATATACCTAATACTAATATCACTAATGTGTTGGCAGTAGAATTAAGGCAAGACTTTATCTCTTACAGGGGTATATTGACTGAGATGCTGGAAGTATCCTATGTCATTCTAGCTGCTGCATACACAAACATTTATATATTAAAATTGATCAAAGTACACACTTAAGAAATATGCACATTATTGTATGTATATTATACCTCAAGATAAACATTTTACAGAAAAGACTTCACATGTGAATTATAACTTTCCATTGTTATCTCACAGACCTTTCAAAAGAAACATCCACTTTCTCTATAATAAAATATTTACTATTCTACTATGAGATTCTTAGATAGTAAACCTAAACACAAAATTTCAGAAAAAAATGCTAGTTTAATTTAATATAAGAAAGAAATAAATTAAAGTAAGATATTTCAAAATGTTAGTGTTTGGTGATGATTAACTGGAAGACATACTGAAGTAGTTAAATGCTTGAACTTTTATGTCTAATCACCATAACTGCAAACACTATCAATGTCAACTGATTCAGCTGCGTAGACAGGTAAATACCATGCATGGCACTGTCTTTAGTGATGTGATTTATGCAATGGTTAATGCTGGCTAAGTCAAAGGGGAAAAAAAAGGATGGTCCTCCCTTCATTATCATGACAATTACATTTCTGGAAATTTCAGAGTACATACAAAACGTGTAAAACCTATTTTGTGTTTAAATGGAAAAGTAAAAAAGAATCCAGGCTTATATAAGTAAATTATTTACCTACATATGATTACAAAGGAAATGTGAACATAATGAAGGACTACGCCAAACATTTTAGGGAGATTAACTAATCTAGCCCCTCTAATCTTTAAATGCCATGATGACTCTGTTCATTGTAGCCACCACAAACTCCGTATGTATTAAAAAGCCCCCCTGGAGGGTGATGCACCCTACTGAGAATGACTACTTTACCAAGTGAAATGCCATGAGTACCTGGATACTTAAATATTACTGACAAGGAAAAGATTACAAAAATTTTGTTAGCATCTTAATACCATATGAAGTTATCACACAATAAAAAGACTTTGTCATAATAATCCTGAATAAAGATCAAAAGTCCACAGTTCTCCTGTACTTACTCTCACTAATGAAATATATGGCATTCAAAAAAAGAAATGAGAGTAGAATGAGTTTCTACATCTGAAAATTTACAGTTTTAAATATTCTGTAGGTTGATGATAAATAAATTAAATATATAAATACATCAGACAGAAAAAAGTGGAAGTATTGTAAAAAGTAAAAAATGTATTTGAAGTTAAATTGTTACTTAATGAGTCTATTTAACCTGAAAAACTATCACAACATTGTTAATCAACTATAATATAAAATAAAAAGATTACAAATAAAAATTATATCACAAAGTTTATCAATCAGAAGCAATGAAATTAGATGATGCTATTCTCAATTTTACATGAAAAGATTATATTTTACAATGTTGATATATTTGAATGCTTAAAATATTCTATAGAACCTGTACTTATATTTTCTGATAAATATTTTACATGACATTTTTAAAAACCATTTTACTCAACAATGAAATATTCAAATCCATTTTGACAAACACATTTTGATATGTAGCTACATATCACAGTAAATATAACTGCAAAAGATATGTGAAAGGCAGTGAAAGAGCTACTCTATGTCAAACTGTGGCATTATAAAAAAGAAATCGGTTACATAGTATGTTTAATATTTGTTTATACACAATATCCCTTTGAATAGGATCTAAAGGTTTAATTTCACTCCACATATGCACACCACATGAGCAGGTAAAAGAGTGAATGGGGAAGTGTGATGACAGGTCTATGCCTCAAATCAAATCACTCCAATATGTATTTCTGCAACTGTTATAAATCTAACATTTTCTTTTAACCAGTACATTCAAGCTATTTAAGCAAAGCAGCTTATATATCTAAGAAATGTGATCTCTCTATTCAGTTTCTCCATATCTTTTTGATATACCATATAAAGCTGCATGAAAATACACTTTTGTGTAATATTTAATTTATGAAAGCCAAATAATTAATTTAATAAAATACTAATTAAGACCACAGATGGTGGAAATATTAAAAGTAATGTATAAGAACACTCCAATTCTTTCTCAATGTTCTTAATATTGTAACTACCTTTACTTTATTGTAGGTATGTCATAACATTAAACGTATACTATTTTCATTTCTTCACACAATTTGACTCTAAATCCATTAATTAATTTATCACACAGTTTTATTTTTTATAATTGAATAGGTTTATTTCTGCCTTACAATCCATTGGTGAAGATATGCTTAGCTTACACTGCCAAATATTTACATCACATGAAAACTTCCTTTGGTCTTCTCAATGAAAGAGCTATTAAGCAGTGCAAGCTTCTTTTTTTCTTGAAAGAAAAGGTATTTAATTCTTTCATAGATCCTTAAAAAATCTCTAATTTTTATGAACTTACATTATAGAGCCTTCAATGTTCTAACATGTTGAGTCATCCCTGAGTTTTATAAATCCTATTAGAAGTTATGCTAACACATATATATGGAATTAAAAAAAAATGGTCATGAAGAACCTAGGAGCAGGGCAGGAATAAAGACGCAGACAGTAGACAATGGACTTGAGGACATGGGGAGGGGGAAGGGTAAGCTGGGATGAAGTGAGAGAGTGGCATGGACTTACATATACTACCAAATGTAAAACAGATAGCTAGTGGGAAGCAGCCACATAGCACAGGGAGATCAGCTCGGTGCTTTGTGACCACCTAGAGGGGTGGGATAGGGAGGGTAGGAGGGAGACGCAAGAGGGAGGAGATATGGGGATATATGTATATGTATAGCTGAGTCACTTTGTTATAAAGCAGAAACTAACACACCATTGTAAAGCAATTATATTCCAATAAAGATGTAAAAAAAAAAAGTGAACTGTGATCAAGAACATGAAAAAGGGTTTTCTTTTACTTTTTTTTTTTTTTTTGCAGTTATTGATTAGGGGTAGTTCTCATTTGTTTTTATTAATTAAAATATAAAATGGTCTGCTATTTTCTGTATACTAATTTGACTTACTATAAGGGAAACACATTTGATTATGTCTATGAAATATTTCAATATTTTTCTTACATCACTTAAAAAACTCCCCACTACTTACAGATGCCATTTGATATGACCCTAAAGATAAGAATACTTTCTGTAGTATTGTCCATTTGAATAAGGCTACATAGTGAATTTGAACTATACTAAATTATGTGGGAATGTATACAAAATCACTCACCAAGTAGACCAATTTCAAACTGAATGAAATGTCACTGATTTCACTGGCTCCTTATACATAGAGATGGTACTTAAAAAACTATTTTCAATGATAACCAGTATAAAAGTTGAATTTTATAACTAAAATAAATCAAATGTATAATATTCTCAATATTCTAGGCATGGAAAAATACTAATTATTTTGGATAGTATATAATCAATGTAATTGTTCAGCATGAATTCATAGTTGTGATATCTTATAATATATAGCTAATAAGTAAATCTTGCCAATATGTAAACCAGTCTCTCTCTATTTATATATATATATATATATATATATATATATACACACATACACATTACATTATATATACATTATATGTACATATACACATACACGGAAACATACACATATATATTCTGGTATATATTACATATTGGTGTATATAATATATATTATAAATTGCTATAAACATGTATCTATATAAAATATATAACTTCATTAAATATTTATATTTTATGTATTCTGGGATAAAATAAATAAAGCTCTTTTAGGTTTATCAAGTTATTTCTCTTATGCTATTAATGATTAATTATCTTGCTATTATTAAAGACTCTAAGATAATTTTCAATGCTATGGCTGGGAACCAACCTATACCAGATTTATGACAGACTGATATTGACAGAGGAGTGCTTTGGAGGATAAAAATATATATTTTAAAGTAGCCAAATTGACACCATAATTTAAAAACCAAAATTAAGAAATTTCAAACAGACTATATTTATCACCAATTTACTTTATAAATCTGGATCTTTCATCCAATATGCTTTAATATCCTTAGTTAAAATTTTAAAAAGATACCCTATAGCTTCAAGTTGGCAGCTGTATATCCTGAAAAATTTATGTGAAGAGACCAGCCTGACTGAAAAAGAGAAATTCTCTATTCTAACACCACATTGATTATGGCTGGAAACTCTAGTGAAACGTATAAGTAACTGACTAAAAACTAAATGCAAATAAATATATTGGTTGCCAGATAGCATGATCCTGTCAAGCTCAAAATCAATGCATGCAATACACTTACCATTTCCTTTAACGACTTGCTACACAGAAGAAAATCAAGAAAACAGAATTAATTAGTTCCTGTTTCTCTGTTGTGTCTCTTGGTTAATTCACAAAGGACTGATGACTTCCTTTAAGGTGTTTACACCTGGGAAATACAGACTGGAAAATGAATAAGGCAAGCAAAGTAGCCCAATTTATGTCCTTGGAACCAGTGAAATTCAAGCCAACTGGGAGCCAGTTGTACTTGTTTTTCAAATCCTATAGGAAATCAAAGCAGAGCTTCTGGTCCCTTTTGCATAGGAAATGGATTTCACAAGGGACTGGTGTAAAATTCAGGATGATCTGATTTAATGATAGCATTTATGTAATCTGTGCTTCTTTTAAAATTTACAACTGCATTAAAGAAGAAACCAGGCCACTCTCACAATCTCCTCCTCCAAGAGAACGTAGCCTAGTAAATAACTGTTGAATAAATGAATAAATAGTACAAGGAATGAAGGAGCCAAGAAGAACCAGTTCTCTCATTGACCCTTTTTTCCTTAAACCTCTCCTGCAGATGTCTCCAGAGTTCTGTCATCAGGTCTTTTCTCTCTTAGTTCTCTCCATGAGTGACTTTATTTATTTCCCTTACTTCAACTTCCTCTTATATGGTGATTTCTCCCAAATTTATATATCAGTATCGATCTTAACTTTTCACTTACATGTCAAACTCATTCCAGTGTTTGTTGTAACACAATATACCACAATATACGTGCGACTGAACAAACTTCAGATCCTGCAAAATCATGCCCTAAAAATAACAGGGCTTAAGGGAAAAACTATGGCTGGAAAATACCACTAAGAACTATGTTAGTTTGTACCAGAGCACTACCAGAACAATAATAATTCCAATAAAAATAGCTAGCAGTTTAAAAGACATGTAAAATTCCCAATAAGTGGAGAAATATTCCAGAAAACACAAGATTTGACCTTAAAACATAAAGGTAATTTTATGGTAGTTTAAGAAAGACTGAGTCCAAATTATATGAGACATTTCAAACTAAACAAAGAGAAGAGAAAAGCAATTCTTAGGAAGACCATACGACCCAAAGGAGCATGGAGTGAGTGAATAGTATGTATTTAGCTAAGTTAATGCACATTGTATTCAGGTGCATTTTCTCTGTTTTGGAAAACCTTAATGTTCTGGGAAAATGTGCTTATGAATCAAAGCAAATTCTGCATTATAATCACATATATCCTACTTAAGCAACAGGGTGAAAGTTAATTTGCATTACAGAAATTCATTGTAAAAGAACAGACAGAATTTCTCTGTATGAAAGAAACTGCCAGCTACATTCTATAAGCTCCTCAGACTCAAATGAGCTCAAGGTGAAACTTACTATCATCCACTGTACACATGCTATTCTTCACTTACCACTTGCCAGAGATAATAGCGTTACTGTCATTTAGGCTTGAAATAGTACAGCAGCAACAGTGGCAAACACTATTTGAGAATTTTTGGAGTTAGACCAGGGTGGACTCCCAAAAATACCACTGTTCAACAGTGAGCAGATCATATAATGTTCATAGTCAAAATCCACTTCTACGAAAATGGAATGATAACATTTATATAATTTTTGTTTTTAGCCTTAAGTAAAATGATGTTTGAAAACATTTTGGCACAATGCCCGACACTTAAACAGTAGCCATTTTTGTCTTCAATTTCACTTTATTGCTTGTGTGACTTGAAGTGCGATATGTCTTTCACTCTACTTCCATTATCACAAATATAATATGATTCTCATTATCTGTCTCCTGAACAATTATTAAAATCTATTTCTAAATTTTCTTCTTATAATTATTTCTACCCTATCAACACATATTTTCAGTATTTTTTACATTATTCTTTTTTTAAAAGAAAATCAATCTAACCATGACTTTCCCTTCCTCATATTATTTTATACAATAGAAAGATCATATTCTTGACACCAAAAACCTGAACTAAATTGTAAATGGTCTATCTAGATTACAATATTTATGTGTATCATTTTTTTGCTTTGTAAGCCAGTGAAATTAAAAACCATAGGTTTTTCAAATATTCTTTCATGTTCTTAAAATCAGATTAAAACAATAATCTCTTCAAGAATAAATTATTAAAACATAATTAAGATCTTCAGAGGTCTAGTGAGATTTAAACCAGATGGTTTTGAAACGTGTGTAACTATACCTAGCTACAAGTTTCTCTTTTATAATTTCATTAATATTGTCAGTGACAAGATCCAATGTTTGAAAAACACAGAATCAACAGGTTATTGAAATTAACTCATGGAAATGTTTTCCACTTTTTCTTCTTCCAATTTTGATTCTTTCCAACATACTCATATGCAAGCTCATATACACACATTAGTAATATACACGTTGTTTCCATCTGGAAAAAATAACTCTGATTGAAGACCCGGGAATATGGGAGTATTGGCTCTTTCTAGAATTAGAATTAACCAGGTAAAATCTAATAAATTACAAAGTGGAACACTATCCATGAGCAAATTAGATAAAATTGCCCATTTTCTATCTTCATCCCTAAGGACCAGCATGACTTTCAGAAATGTTACCCTGTGCTCATTAAGGTTAGGTTGGTTGGTTGTTTGTTTTTAACATCTTTATTGGAGTATAACTGCTTTACAATGGTGTGTTAGTTTCTGCTTTATAACAAAGTGAATCAGCTATACATATACATATATCCCCATATCTCCTCCTTCTTGCGTTTCCCTCCCACCCTCCCTATCCCACGCTCTAGGTGGTCACAAAGCACTGAGCTGATCTCCCTGTGCTATGTGGCTGCTTCCCACTAGTTATCTATTTTACATTTGGTAGTGTATATATGTCCATGCCACTCTCTCACTTCATCCCAGCTTACCCATCCCCCTCCCCGTGTCCTCAAGTCCATTCTCTACGACTGTGTCTTTATTCCTGTCCTGCCCCTAGGTTCTTCAGAATAAGGTTATGTTTAAACATTTAAGTAAACTGGAAAGAATCAATTGAAAAGGACATTTTTTAAGTTGGGAAATATATTTATGAGTGAACTTTTATAATAAGTGAACAATACTTTTTAAATTAAATTTAGGCATTAATGTTTGCTTTTCATATGTGGTTCTTGCAAATGTTTGGTCTGTTGGTAGACAGATCTAACACAGACTTTACCATTATGTACTATATTAATTTGTTAGTATGTGCATTTCCATTAATAGACTTTGATTTCTTCAGCAGTAATGAACATGCTTTAATTATTATGACTAAAACAGAACCTGAAGTAAAGCTGCTATTTAGAAATGCTTGCTGAATAAATGAGTAAATGCTTCAATGGAAAAACAAAATTATCTGCTGTCCTAAATGATTGGTATCACAGATTTCAGTATACGTGAAACTTTGGCAGATTTTCTATTTCTTATCTCTTAATAGAGCTCATTTTCTAATGCAAGTAGGTCTATCTTCCCTTTGGGGATGACTCACAGTTAAAAGTAGAAAGGGAAATGAAAATAGGAATAAGCAGTGGGCTAACTAAATAAAGTGTGGGCTTAAAATCTTAGTATAAAATAAAGGTGCTCCACAGTATCTCCATTATGTCCTATCTCCAACTCTAAGGAGGTCATGTTTAAAAATGGCTACTAAATTATGTGCAATCAAAGGTGTCTGCTGTTATGATTTTTCCTTTTTAGAGTCTGTCAGGCAAACAGGACCAGAGAGTGAAAATTATTAAGGAAGCAGCACTTGATTTTAATCCAGTTTTGTTCAAGGCTACACTGCCAAAGCCTAGAATAGTATCTGATACATAGTAAACATTTAGTAATTTTTAAAACATATTTTCCAGGATCCCCTATGCTAAAGAGAAATAAAGACCTCATTAGGGACTTTTAGTTTCAATCAGACAATGTAAAGAGCTTAAAAGTCATCATTCCAGTTCTTACAGGTAAAAATTAAACAAACTGAAAGTCAATGACTCTTCTTGGACCCATCAGAGAACTGAGTTTACAAGGCAAACCTACACCCCACAATCTGGAGAGTTCAGGCAAACCCAGAAAGTCACAGTAGGATCTGCTTATCTGGGGCAAAAGGCACCAGAGCTGTACACTGGGAGGGACACAATGGTAATTTTGATGAATTGCTGGAGGCTGAGTTTAGACTCTTATGAGAGTGAGAAACTCCTGGGGAACATGGTTATAAGTGTGTTCCCACACTTTCATAAGTTCTCCCTTCAGGAACTTAATCAGGTTCTCACAGTGAATAACTAAAAAAAAAAAAAAAAAAAATCCCCTGGTAGGTTTGGCAGGTAAAAAGGGAAAAGTAAGCATTATGATTATATCAGAGCATTTTCCATAACAAAGGTGTCCTCTGCAGGGGAAAATAATTTTACCATATTTTTATTCTACCTGGGGGAATGGCATTTCTTCCACTCCAGCACTTTCTAACATTCCTTCCTCACCTTGAGGGTGGGGATGGGGGATGCTTAGAAACACCAGTGAAGATCACAGCTCAAGGACACAGGTCCACCAGAAGAATGAAGTTTAATCGCAATCATAGAACACTTCTCCTCCCCATACCTTATCATCACACCAACAGGTATACAGTGCAATAACATACACTGTTATTACAGATAAAAGAGATGCAAAGACACTCTTTCAAGATGAGTACCTATAGAAGCCCCAAAGCACAAAGGCAGATAAAAACAAGGACAACAGGAGGACACTAAAGCAAACACAGTCTGACTGCTAACATGATTAACAGAAGACCTCACACTAAGACCTATGTACTGCAGTCTCTAGTACTTAATATAACATTTCTGATTTTCAACGAAATATTACAAGGCATGCTGAAAGACAAGAAAAAATGCAGTCTCAAAAGACAAAGCAAACACATGAACCAGACTTAGATATTACCCAACTTTTAGAATTATCTGACAGGAAAATTAAAATAACTATTATGACACAAATTATTAATGTGAGATGAAAGTAGGAAGACATCACTACAGATTCCATGGACATTAAAAGGATAATACAAGAATATTAAGAACAACTATATGCCCACAAATTTGATTACCTAGATGAAATGGACCAATTGCTTCAAAGACACAATCTGCCAAACTTCACCCAAGAAAAGACAGGCCTTTGAAATGGGCCTACATCTATTAAGTAAATTGAATCAATAATTAATAATCTTCCAAAACAGAAAGCACCAGACCCAGATGGGTTCACTGGCAAAATCTACTAAACATTTAAGGAAGAAATTATATCAATCCTCCATAATATCTTATAGAAGATAGAAGTAGAGGGGATACCTTCTAACTTACTCAATGAGGCCAGTATCACCTTAATACCAAAACTAGACAAAGGCATTACATAAAAACAACAGTAACAATAACAACAACAACAAAGCTATCAACCATTATCTCTCATGAACACAGATGCAAAAATCCTCAACAAAATATTAGCAAATTAAATCTAACAAAGTATAAAACTAATTATACGCCATGACCCTGGTATGCAAATCTGGTTCAACATTCAAAAATCAATTAATGCAATCCATCACATCAGGCTAAAGAAGAAAACTCACATGATCATACCAATGGATGCAGAAAAACAGTTGACAATATCCTACACCTATTCATAATAACTCTCAGTAAACTAGGAAAAGAGGGGAACTTTCTCAACTTGATAAAGAATATCCACAAAAAAGCATACAGCTAACATTGTACTTAATGCTGACAAACTAGAAGCTTTCATGCTGAGATCAGGAACAAGGTGAGGATGTCCCCTCTCACTATTTCTTTTCAACATTGTACTGGAATTTCTAGCAAATTCAAGAAGACAAGAAAAGGAAATAAAAGGTGTACATATTTGGAAGGAGGTGATAAAACTGTTTTTCACAGATCGCATGTTTGCCTATGTAGAAAATCTGAAAAAAACTGACCAAAACAACCCTCCTGGAACTAAAAAACAATCATAGAAAGTTTGCAGAACACTAGGTTAATATACAAAAGTCAGTCACTACCATGTACAAGCAATGAACAAACAGAATTTGAAATTTTTAAAAATATAAATTATGTTAGCACCCCCCCAAATTAAATACTTAGTTATAAATCTAACAAAATATATACAAGATCTATGTGAGGAATACTACAAAACTCTGATGAATAAAATTTTTTTTAAACACCTGAATAAACGCAGAGACATTCCATGGTCACGGACAGGGAGACTCAAGATTGCCAAGATATCAGTTCTTCTGAGTTGGTCTGTAAGTTTAACACAAACCCAATCAAAATTTCAGCAAGGTATTTTGTGGATATCAACAAACTGATGCTAGAGTTTATATGGAAAGGGAAAATACCCAGAATAACCAACACAATACCAAAGAAGGACAAAACTGGAAGACTAGCACTACCCAACTTAAAGATTTACTATAAAGCTACAGTAATTAGGATAGTGTCATATTAGCAAAAGTATAAACAAACAGGTCAATGGAAAAGAAGAAATAAGCCTATGAAAATATAGTTAACTGATCTTTGCAAAAGAGCAAAGACATACCATGGAGCAATAATAATCTTTTCAACAAATGGTGCTGGAACAACTGGACATTCACATACCAAAAAAAGAGAGAGACAAAGAGATAATTTAGACCAAGACTTCACATTCTTCACAAATGAATCACAGACCTAAATGTAAAATGAAAAACTGTAGATCTCCTAGAAGATAACATAGGAGAAAACCTTGATAAGATACAACAGTAAGGGATAATTTATGAAAGAAAAAAATTGATACACTGGATTGCATTAAAATTTAAAACTTCTGCTCTTCAAAGATGCTGTCAAGTGAATAAGACAAATCACACTGGGACAGCGTATTTGCAAAAGACATATCAGATAAAAAATTGCTATCCAAAGTATACAAAGAACCCTTAAAACTCAACAGTAAGGAAACAAATAACTAGAAAATGGGAAAAAAATTTGAATATATATGTGGCTAAAGAAGGTACACAGTGTATGTATATCAAATCATCATATTATATACCTTAAATATTGTCTTAGTCTGTTTGGGCTACTGTAACAAAATACAGGTAGCTTATAAACAACAGAAACATATTGCTCATAGTTTCTGAGGCTGGAAGTCCAAGATCATAGCATTGGTATGGTCTGGTGAGGGCCCTATTCTGGGTTGCAAATTTATCACTGTGTCTTCACAGGGCAAAAGTGGCTAGAGATCTCTCTTGGAGCCACTTTTATAAGGCATTATTCCCATTCATGAAGGTTCCACCCTCATGGTGTAAGCCCCTGCTAAAGGCCCCACCTTTTAATACCACTTCATCAGGCATTAGGATTTCAACAGAAGACTTTGGGTGAGGCATAAACATTCAGACCATAGCAGATATATACAATTTTTATTTGTCAACTATACCTCAGTACACTGGACAGGAAATACACACAGACAGCAAATAAGCACATTAAAAGATACCTAATATCATATGTTATGAGGGAATTGCCAATTAAAACAAGGAGATACCACTGCATACCTATTGGAATGGCCAAAATGCAAAACACTAACACTACCAAATGCTGACCAGCATAAGAAACAACAGGAATTCTCATTTACAGCTGGTTGGAATGCAAAATGATACAACAACTTTGGAGGATAGTTTGCTCCTTGGTATTTGTCCAAAGAAGTTGAAAACTATGTTCACACAAAAAAACTGCACACAGATGTTTAGAGCGGCTTTATTCATAATAGCCAAAACTTGGAAACAACCAAGATGTCCTTCAGAAGGTGAAAAGAACAATAAAATGTGGAACATATAGACAATGGGATATTACTCATTATTGAAAAGAAATAAGCTACCTAGTCATAAAAAGACACAGAAGAAACTTAAATGCATATTACTAAATGAAAGTCTAATCTGAAAAGTCTACATACTGTATAATTCCAACTATACGACATGCTGGAAAAGACAAAACACTGGAGATGGTAAAAGGAGCAATGATTGCTAAGGGTTAAGGGGTAGAGGGCAATGAATAGTCAGAGCACAGAGTTTTTAGGGCAGTGAAACTGTTCTGTATTATAGTATAATGGTGGATACATATCATTTGTCCAAACCAACAGAATGTACAACACAAACAATGAACTCTAATGTAAACTATGGTCTTTGGGTGATAATGATGTGCCAGTGTAGGTTCCTCAGCTGTAACAAATGCACAACTCTGCTGTGAGATTTTGATAGTAGGGGATGCTGTGCACATGTGGGATCAGAGGATACGTGGAAAATCTTAGTATTTTCCTCTCAGTTTTGCTGTGAACTTTAAAGCATTCTAAAAAATAAATTCTAATAAAACAATTAACATATTAACTATATGTTAAAGGATCCAATGAAAAAAGTAGGTAGGTAACATCAGCAGAGTGATGGAGACTCTAAGAAGTTATCGTAGGAAATGCTAGGAACAAAAACATTGTTCAGAAATTAAGAATGTCTTTGATGGGTTCATCAGCAGAGTGGACATGGCTGAGGAAAGAATCAGTAAGCTTGAAGATATATCAACAGAGACTACTCAAACTGAATTGCAAAGGAAAAAAAAAGAATGAAATACTAAAAGAAGCAAGCATAATTTCAGAAGGTGTAATGTGTAATTGGAAAACTAGAAGGAAAAGAGATGAGGGAACAAAGAAATATGTAAATTTATAATGGCCTAAACTTCCCAAAATTAGTGACAGATACAAAACCACTGATCCAAGAAGCTCAAAGAACATAAAGCAGAATAAATACCCTTAAAAATTATACCTAGGCTTATTATATTCACACATCAGAAAACTAAAGACAAAGAGATAATCTTGAAAGAAGTCAGGGCTGAGGGCAGGACAGGGGAGAAAGGAATGCATTACCTGTAGAAGAACAAAGGCAAGAATTACAGCAGACTTCTTATCAGAAAGCATGCAAGCAAGAAGAAAATGGAGTGAAACATTTAAAGTGTTGAAAGAAAAAAAAAGATCTAGAATTCTGTATGCAGTAAAACTGCTCTTTAAAAGTGATGGATAAATAAAGGCCTTTTCAGAGAAATAAAAAGAGTGAATTCATTACCAGCATGTCTCTCTTGCAAGAAACATTAAAAGAAGTCCTTTAAAGAGAAGAAAAATGATAACTTTTAAAGCAGTAATAGTAATAATATTTTGTGTGTTTATAATATATAGATAAGTGAAATGAATACAACAATGTCATAAGGGATGAGAAGGAGGAATTGGAAATGTGTAAAGTGGTATAGTGTTATTTGAAGGTAGACTTAGATTAATACATTATTTTAAAATATATATTGTAAACTCCAGGGAAATCATAAAACTGTTTTTAAAAAAGTATACTTGATATGCTAAGAGAGTAGATAAAATTGGATAACATAAAATGCTCAGCTAAAACCAGAGGAGGCAGAAAAAGAGGAACGAAAAAGAAATAAATGCAATGAATAGAAAATTGTTACAAATATGGATGACATTTATTTAAATATAACAATAATCATTTTAAGTGTGAATGGCATAAGTTGAGCAAAACTGAAAGACAAGCAGAGTGGATAAAAATAAGATCTAGTTATACATTGTCTCCAAGAAACCCACTTTAAATATAAAGGTTCTGATAGATCAATAACAAATGGACGAAGAAAGACATACTATGCTAACATTAATCTAAAGAAAACAGGAGCAGCTATATTAATTTCAGACAAAGCATACTTCATAACAAAAAAATTTATCATGGATAGAGAGGAAAATCACATAATGATAAAGGAGTTAATTTTCTAAGAACACAGCAAATCTTTAACATGTATGCAGCTAACAACAGAATGTCAAAATATGTGAGAAAAATCTCATAGAACTAAAAGGAGAAACAGGCAAAACCACTATTATAAATAAAATATTCAACATTCTCTTTCAGTAATTAATAGATCAATCAGGAAGAAAATCAGTAAAGATATAGTTAACCTGACCAGCACTAGCCACCAGCTGGATCTACTTGAAATTTATACCACCTTTGTAAATATCAACAAACTGGGAAGTTTACATGGAAAGGCAAAAGACCCAGAGTAGCTAGCACAATACTGAAGAAAGGAACTTTCCTGATGGTCTAGTGGTAAAGAATCTTCCTTAGAATGCAGGGGATGCGGGTTCGATCCCTGGTTGGGGAACTAAGATCCCACATGCAATGGGTCAACTAAGCCTGTGCGCCACAACTACTGAGCTCACGCACCTCTACTAGAGAGCCTGACCCACGCACCCTGGAGCCTGCTTGCCACAACTACAGAGCCCATGTGCCCTGGAGCCGGCGCACCACAACTAGAGAGAAGCCCGCACGCTGCAACAAAGAGCCCACGTGCTTCAACAAAGATCCTGCATGCCGCAACTAAGACCCGATGCAGCCAAAGATAAATAAAATAAATAAATAATAAATCTTTTTTTAAAATACTGAAGAAAAACAACAAAATTGAAGTACTCACACCATTCAGTTTCAAGACTATTCAACGCTGTTGTAGTCAAGACAGCGTGGTATTGGTGGTGACAGAATAACAGATCAATGGAAGACAAGAAATAGGCCAGATACAAATAATACAAATACAGTCAACTCATCATTGACTAAGGAGCAAAGGCAATTCAGTGGAAAAATGATATATTTTCAACAAATAGTACTGGAATAATTGGGTGTCCAGATACCCAAAAAGAAGGAGGAGGAGAGAGAGGGCAGGAGAAGAAGAGGAAGGAGAGATACAGGGAGGGGGGAAGGAAGAGAAGGAGGAGAAGAAGAAAAGAAAAATTAAAAATTTAGACACTTTAAACACAGAAAACACAATAAAACACGAGTCAAATTCAAACATATGCCTAAATGTAAAACACAAAACTACAGAATTCTAGAAGAAAACATTAAAAAATCGAGATGACAGCTTCTTAGAAGTCTTGTCATATAATCCAGCAATTACACTCCTAGGCATTTCCCCAACTGATTTGAAAACTTACGTCCATACAAAACCTGCACATGAATGTTTCTAACAACTTTATTTAAAATCACCAAAAACTGAGAGCAACCAATATGTCTTCAATAAATGAATGGATAAACAAACTTTAGCACATCCAAACAGTGCAATATTATTCAGCAATAAAAAAGAAATAAGCTATCAAGCCACAAAAGACATGGATAAACCTTAAATAAATATTACTACGTGAAGAAGCCAGATTAAAAGGGCTACATACTGTATGATTCTAATCATATGACATTCTGGACAAAGCAAAATTAAAAGGGAAGTAAAGGATCAGTGGTTTCCAGGGACTCAGAGGAAGTGGAGAGGGATTGAACAGCTGAAAAATGGTATTTCTTAGGATGAAGAAACTATTATCCTGTATTATACTGTAATGCTAGATACTTGACACTGTATTTGTCAAAACCTTTAAAACTTTATAGCTCCAAGAGTGAACTATAATATATGCAAAGTTTTAGGAATTATTTAAGAGGTTAGGGAAATCCAGGACAAAATGCAGAATGTGACAGAACAATCTCACTTTACTCCAAATGTATGAAACAACCTCACCAAATGTGTTTTCAAATCTCTCAATATGATTGTGCATATCTTGATTTCAACTCATGATTCTAAGTTGATTAGTTTGTCTTTTGCCATATGTTTGGCTACATACTAATTAAAAATTATTTTTTCTTTCTAGAAAATTCAACCTTTATCATTATAACGAGACATTCCTTATTTTCATAATGCCTTTCATCTTAAAGACTATTTTGTCTGATATTAATATAGCCACTTTTTAAAACTGGTGTTTACATGATCCAGCTTTTTCCTCCTTTTACTACCAACATTACTGTATCCTTACATTTAAATTGGCACATATTTTTAATATAAACAGCATATATTTTTATTAAGCTTGAAATACTTTAATTGGAGCAGTTCTGTATTTACCATAATTACTGTGTATTTAATTTAAATATAGCATCACTATATGTGCATTGTATCTTCCACCCTATATGTTCTGTCTTTATTATTAATTGATAAAGTATTTTTTAGAATCATTGCATTTTCTTTCCTTTTTTGTTTGGAAGTTATAAGCACTTTTAGCAATAATCTTTGTGATCATAACACATATATAGATGTATTGCTGACTTATAAAGGTCTACTGCTAATCTTTACTTTTTTTCCAGAAAATGTAGGATCCATAGAAACATTTTAATTCCATTGATCACTTTACTGATATATATGGCATGACTGTAGGAATTTTATTTGACATAGTTTAACCAATGCATAACAAACATTAATTTATACAGTCAATATTTGTTTACATTTATACATATTTATCATCTTCTTTGCTGTTTTCTTTCCTTCATACATCTCTACTCTCCTATTCTGAATAGTTTGCTTATGTCTAAGAAAATTCTTTAGAATTTCTGTAGTGATGGTTTGCTAGTGGTAAAATCTCTCAGCTTTTGTTTGTCTTGAATTATTTTACTTTGTTTTCATTTAAAAAATATTTTTGTGATTTCAAATTATAGGTTGGGCATTCCTTTATTTCTGTAACTTGAAGCTAGCTTTATACTGTTTTTATCCTCCATTATTGCTTTAAAAACTGTTTGCCAGCTTATCCTCCTCTGAAATAATCTTTTTTTCTGGTCCTTGTAAGATAAATATCTTTTCTTTGTGTTAATTTTTTGCAATTTTATTATATTGTCTGTAGATATGAATTTCTTCTTCTATATCCTGCTTAGGGATTTTTTTTTTTTTGCCTCTTGAATATTTGTGGGCATGATGCTTTTCATCAGTTTGGGATGTTTTAAGTCGTTATGTAAGCAAATATTGACTCTGCCCCCAGAATCTTCTTACTATAATCCATTAAATATATATTATATATTCTTGATGTATCATTGATGTCTATCTTCTCTTGTATCTTGTACATCATTCTGTTTTGCACATAGTTTGACATGTCTTCCAATTCACTAATTTTCTTTTCAGCTGGGATAAACCATCTTTTTATTGTATATTTCAACATAATTTTATTTGCTTTTCATTAAAATATGCAATGTTTATTTTTATAATTTCCATCTAAAAGTTTAAATTTGGCTTTCACCTCTATAAACATGAAAAGCATTTTTTTTACAATGTGTCTATTAAAGTAATTCAAATATCTGAAATTATTGGAAGTGTATTTCTGTTGGCTCTTGTTTCTGCTGAGCCTGACTTACATCTTGTTTTTCTCATGGATTTGACTGTATTTGATTGTTCGCTGGATATAGTATTCAAAAAATTATGTTGTGACAATTTAAGGACTGATGCTTTTTTTCCTCTGAGAGGATTTTTGTTTTCTTTTGTCAGGTGCCAGAGGGTGCTAGCAGTCCAGGACCAAGATGGAACTTTGATTCCTGTACTCCGACTTACCAGGTCACACTTTCAGAGTATAAGAAGACTGTTTTACCAGGGGCCCTCTCATTGGTAGCAGCTGACTTTAATTCATGTCCTTCCAGCCTGTTAGTTTGCGGAAAGGGTAGCTCCATCTCTACATTGCCAAAGGCTCCTGGGACAAAAGCAGGTATTGGAGGAATGGGGGATGGGGTAGGGAGCTCTTAGGAGTAGCTGGCCAGTATGGGAAGAAAAAGGGTTGGGTCCTAACCTGTCATCGTATTGAACCCCATCTGATCTCAGTCCAGTGGTTCCTTGCTGTCTGATTACCTCTTTGGTGTCTTCAAGAAACATTTTAAAGAGAGAAGAATTGTTGCAATTACCTAGCCCGAAGCCAGGAGCCTAATAGAGTTATTCTTCAAATGACTATTTAATCTCTCATCAGACTGACACACTACTGACTGCCATTTGGAATTGGTCCTTGGCCCTCCTTCATGTAAAACTTCCTGTGGACAAACGCCCTCATGATCAGTCCCAGCATTGTAGGATGAGCAATGACTAGGGTGGCCAGATATAGGAGGTCTACCTAAATTTGAATTTCATTTAAGCAATGAATATTTTTAAAAATTGAAGTATAATGCAAATACTGTATGGGATGTACCAACATTTTAAAATTTTCAATTGTTTATCTGAAAGTCAAATCTAACTGGGTGCTCTTTATTTTTATTTGCTAAACCTAGCTAGTAGAATAACAGTTTCCTCCAGTGAGAAGTGTGTTTCTAGGAATTTCAGAAGTTAAACATTTCTTTAAATTTATTGCAGTAATTAGAGTGACACCTAGTTATAGCACGTTTAGACCCTCAGTAATGTTTGTTTCAAGTGGAATTAAAGAATCTCAGTATATGTGCTTCAGAATGAAACTAATACAAACTCTTTATTAATGTCCCAAATAAGCCGGTTTAAGAACTAGATCTTTGAGGGGTCCTGATTAGAATAAACACAGATATCAAAAAGATTAATACTATTTGCTGCTAATGCTAAAGTAATTGTTAAGCTTTTCATGTTAGGATACAGGTTTTAACTATTGAATACTATAACAAAAATGCAAATATTACAATAGCTTAAGAAAATTTTATTTTTTCCTTACATCTAAATCTGAGGTAAATGGACCATGCCTAATATTTAACTCCACAACATTAAGAAGTCCAGCTTCTTTACTGTTTGTTCTATCATTCTCAACAAGTAGCTTTCATTTTCTGTTCCAGAAGAGCTGTACCAACTCCCACCATCATATATAGATCATGGCAAGGGGAGGACATGTCTTTTCATTTTAAGGGCTCAGCTCTGAAGTTATAGCTTTACTGCTCACATATGATTGCCAGAACTTAGTTATGTGGACAACCTAGTTATAAGGGAGTCTGGAAATGTCTTTAGTTTGGCAGCCAAGTGGACAGAAAAATTGAAAATATTCTATACTAAAGGATGAGGGGATATGTGGATATAGGGAGACAACATGCAATCTCTAGTATAATAGCCATACGTCTTTTCTTCATTTGCTTAAATTTGTCAAATATTCTTTTCTCTTATGTGCCTGTACAGTGCCAGATAGCTGAAAAACAGTTATCACAAAATAAGGTTCCTATTTCCAAATAGATATTGCTTCTGTCTGGTCAGTTAAACAAATACTATTCAAAATAAGAATGCAAATAAATTATGTTATAGACTAAATTGGGTATGTGAAGATTATAACAGGGAGATTTCATAGAGTCTTGAAGGAAGAGTAAAATTAGCTAGAGAAGAGAGGGAAAACCATCCACACAGAGAGAACAGAATACATTAAAGATTTGAGAAGAAAATAAATTTGATTTACCCAAGAACTTAAATAAGGTTAGTGGGAGCAACAGCAAGAGGGGCAATGTAAAGGTTTTTATTCGTTTCTTAAAAAAATGGGAAGGCACTGAAGGAATTTTAAGCATTTCCTCTTTGTCATCTATAAATCTAGTCCACCAGTGGACTTCTGCATTCACCAAATTAGGCCTAGAAAAGCCCTTCAAAGATGCCCAATTATTTTTAAAGTCTTTCCCTCATTTGATTTCTAAAGACATAATTTTTCAAGCTTTTACTCATCTCTGGATTTCACTCTTTCAGTTTTTATGTGTTCTTTCAAAACACAGCTGTGCTGAATTTTAGATGTCCCCTCATTTCTACTGGCATCTTTTGTGATTGTATTATCAGAATATTATTTTTGAGTAGGTATCTCTTGATTTTTTTCATTACAAGTCATTTGTCTTTGAATTTTTCCAAATTTTCTGATTAAATCTGACTATATTTAGAATTCCTTGATTATAATAGTGTCACTTTCTCCCAATGTTAATTTCATAAAACGCATATAATTTATAACTTTCCAGAATAACAGAAAATTTGGGAATTGAGTAGATTACATTTGAAAATGAAGTGCAAATGTAGACTTCAATAATTAAAATTAAGATAACATTTTCTAGGATGTACCTTTGATTTTTCAGTAACAATGAAAGATCTGCATTGGGTTATGAATCATATTTTATATTTAAGTAATAGAAGAGATCACTGGTCCATTGTTCTCATTTCAAAATTGAGGAGACTCAGGTCTGTTGAGATGTGACACTTCCAAAGTTACTTGAGTGATAAAGGACAACACTGACGTCACAATGCAGTTCTTCTGACTCTCAATCCAATGTTCCTTCCCTATATCCCTGATGCTTCCACTGAGGTTTGGTCCTGCCTCTACGTGGTAAATAATGGTCTGAAATGGATGGGTAGATAAAGAAATGAAGCAAGATATAAAATTTTGTTTTGTTTTCACTTGCTCACACACTAATCAAGTGAGTTAAGTGGGTTAAGGCATGAATTACAAGAAGTTTAAAAACCAAATCAAATATTCTGTCCTATTTTGGCATACTCTGACACCAACTAACCCCATGTTATGCCCTATTGAAATATATATATCAATTATATATACTGTATACATAAATATATACAATTGTAATCAATATATATAATTGATGTATATATGTATATATAATGTATATGAAAGCTTGAATAGATTTATAACTTAAATACATTTTAGAAGATGTGTGGTTTAAAAATTAGTTCAATTTGTAATTTCAAAAATTAAATTGATATTTGATTATTGGAAAGGATAATTATATAATTATGACATGGGCTTAGTTAAAAATCACCTTCTTTATGCATAAACAGTACAGAAATGCTTGTTAGATCCAATGGCTTATAATATAGGCAGCTGTAAGCTTAAGTGAAAGCAGAGTTTCTTATTAATCCTCTGGGACGTATTGGAACAGTTAGTCCTCACGTATCTTAAAGAGGAAATATACTGCTCTCACCAAAGCTACAACGAAAAGGTACAGAAATCCAACCCTAGTTAAGCAGAAAAATTAAGAAACAGTATAACTAAAGAAAAGTGAGAACGGCTTCTAATGAGCTTTTCAATATTCTAAAATGCGGGTTTAGTCCCACACAGAAGGAATTGTTATAATGAAAATATTCAAGACTATCTGCCAAGGGCAGCTTAAATGGTCTTAGTACAAATTTTATAAAACTCCTCAAAATGTATGCAAAAATTTGAAAACAACTTTCAAAGCCTTAAAATATTTGTGTAAAAGTATTTAATGATCATATTTCAAAGTTTTCTTTTTCTTCTACCTTTCTGGATTTATTGCTTTTTATCAAAGCTATGAAGAAATATATAACATATCAGGATGGTATGTGTGTTTAAAATAATGAATATATCAAATTTATAACCTTGGCAATTCATGTTCCTAAGTCCGGTTGCATATAAAAATATGAACTAGAAACAATATTGCAAGAGTACAAAAACAACGAGATTCTTGCAGCATAGATTATTGACTTTTCAATCTTGACTATATTTTAGCTCTGTCTCCATTCCATGTAACCAACCCTTCTTTTTCTTCCTAAGGACTGAACATTAAACATACAGTTTTAATAAATGTCATCTGTTTTCCCTTTTTTCCCTCAGTTTCATAAATACTTCTATGCTTATGAAATATGAACATACCTAGGAACTGAAGATCAAAAGCATAAAATGGTATACCTCTAATATTTATTAATTTTAATTGTTTAATCACCATTTTGGACCAATGCATGACAAATTACTTTGTTAAAGAAAAAAACAATGAAATTTTAATTGTTCAACTTTAAAATTACACAATAATAATTTTTTTAAAAAAATTTAATCAAAATAGCCTAGAAAGCTCCCTCTGGCATTTCTGTGATACATTACACTATTTTAAAATTTATGAGAAGAATAATATTCAATAAATTAACCTTTGATCTAGTTAATCTTTGATCAGTATTTATCTTAATAATAAAATATATATGCTAATATATAAAAATATATATTACAAATATATAGACGGCAATTGGATATGTTAACTAATGATCAATGATTACTTAATATAGCCTAAATGCCATGTTTCATCTTATCGAAGATTCAGATTTTTTTTTCACATTTTAACATCTCTGAAATCAGGATGTGTCCTAAAATGACTCCAGCCAGGAAGCAGTTGTGACATAGTTGTCATTGCCTGCCCATGTGAATCAAAACAAGCAGAAAGAATATTGAGGCTTGAAAGTCCCAAAGAAAACAGAGGAGCACATGTTTAAGAAATGCTGTACCACCAAAACTCTTAATGCCACACATTATAATTTATGTAGAAAAACAAAAACATCAACAACTCTGAGTCAAAATATCATTCATAATTGCCAGATTGAATATTAAATTTTACAAATACATTATCTAATTTATTTTGCACAGACGCACACACACACACATGTAGGGGGCATTTTAAAAATCTATGTATAAAATCTAAAAGACCTTTTAAAATAAGTATAAAATAAAATGTCTAAGTGATAAGAAAGCATTATACCATAGTATAATTGACAGCATTTTTTTTCTTTCTTACTAAGAAATAAAATAGTGGTGTGTCTTTGGTATAGCAGAAACTTAAAGTGCTCATCCCCACAACCTCCAGACCTACCTGTGATTTCAGCTGTAGCTATAGTAGCTGTTCCTGTGCTCACTGACAATGTCCAACCTAAAGATCCTAGGCTCTATTTTCAGAATAACCCAAAGTAAGACAGGTAGTATCTTAGATTTGATTAATCATGGTAAATAAAAAAAAGTCTTTTTTTTTTCTTTTTAAGACAAAGGTAGATACAACAGTTTACAGTAAATTGAAGATCTCTGAGAACTATCTATTCAAATTACTCTTTGCTTATAAAATTCCTGTTAACATAAAAATATTAAAACCAGCTGCAATAACCTGTTATTCTCACCTTTCTAAGTGCCAAAACTGTACTTAATCTCTGACATATATTACAACCAGTATCTCCAATTAATGGGATACAGGAGTGATACACAATTCAAAATACTTTAATTTTATATAGTAATAGAACACAGATTTTAAAGCACATTTATATACGTTATAATCAAACACAGGTTTCATCATGATAAGAGCATGAGTAAATTATGAGTTACGTGTAAGAAGCATAAATTCCCAAGCCTTGCACATTTTCTTATATACCTCTACCCTTTCATACTAGCTACACAGGGAAATCAAACACTTTTCTCAGGTATGCTTAACAGCAAATTTATAATAGACACATTTACTCACAGAACATGACAAAAAAACATGTGCTATTCCATTCTCATAATTTTTGCTTAAATATTAACAACAAATTGTTATTGCACACATTATCATGTTCAGTGTAGCATGTGCTACAGAAACTTCTTAAAAATGGATAAGAGGCAGTCATTGTAAGCACTCATGCTGCCCACTGTACATAAATGGCATAAAATCAGTAGAATACACCTCTCAAAATATAAAGTTATAAAAATCTAAAATCAAGGTCCAAACAAGGTAGAAATCATATCTGGAGGTTGGGACATTTCAGCAAAGGTTTAAAAAATGAGCAGACACTAACCATAGGAAGAAGGGAGAAAATCTTTGCTAGAAGGACACAAACTGTGAGCAGCAACACAAAGATGATACCAGAATGCTGGTTCTGTGAAAAGGACCACGAAATGGTGATAAAAACGTGTCACAGAGGCCCTGCATGAGAGGGTAAGGAACTGGCATGGCAGAGAAAAGCAACACTGCAGATGAGTAGGAGAATTGTTGGGATAATGCAAGATAAAATATGTCAAAGGAGAGGATTATCTGAAGGAGAGGAAGACTACCATGCCGAATGCTAAAGAAAAAGGTGAGGCTAAACATGTCTGACAAAAGGTTACTGGCTTACAATGTCAATGTCCTCTGACAGCATAATGGATTGTGAATTTTTTACTTCAAGGGGTGAAAGAGAAACCACCAAGAGGGAAAATAAATCACTCTTGCAAGAAGTTTTGAGAAGGAAAAGGAAAAAGGCTAAACCTTGTATTTCTTCATTTCTTAATATTCTGCTGATGGATTTTTGTCAAGAAGTACCAGTGTCCTTTGCAACAAAACAACATTAAATTATATCTCTCAGCCCTACCAGTTTCATTGATGACAAAAAGCAATTGGTGCTTTGGTTTGATAGTTAGTGTATCATTTCTCCAGCACCAAGGACCCTAAAAACATTAACTGTGGTTTCTTGTAGGATAAAATGAAGAAACAGTCAAATGATAGGAGTTAAATTTGACAGTTTTCAAATTCACAACTATTGAATATTTGGATTTTTCTTTTTTAATAATAAATTTAATAAAAAATAATAACAAATAAAATAAATAATAAAGGTTCATTATAGGAAAAGAAAAATATATAGATTAAAAGAGTAAGAATAAAACACTCATAATCTAAGAATCCAGAGAACACTTTTAACATTTTGAGGTATAGCCTGCCAGTTATAAAGAAGAAAAAGTATGTGGAACTTTTTGAATCCTACCTCTGTCACCAACTAGCTATGTCATCTTTTGCAAATTCCATAATTTCCCAGAGCCTCAGTTTATTTGTAAAATAGAATAATGGTGCATAAGAGTGCTGTAAGAATTAAATGAATTATACACATAAACTTATCAAACTGACACTTGGCACATACTACTCAATAGAGGTTAGTTATTTTGTTTATGAATGTGTATGTTTTAGTATATATGCATAGGTCACAGGATAAAAGGTGGCACCATATAATACATACAGTCCATTAAACTACAAATATATTTTTATTTCTACAATCATCAAGACAAAGGATTGGCAACCTTTTCTACACAAAGCCAGAGAATAATTATTTTAGGCTTTAAGTGCCTAGAAGTCTCTATGGAAGGTACTCAACTTTGCCATTTTAGCATGAAACCAGCCATTGATAATACTTATATGTATTTACATGACTGTTTTCAAATAAAACTTTATTTATAAAAGTAGGTAGTGGCCCAGATTAGGTCCACAGGCTGTAGTTTGCTGATCTCTGATGTGGAATATCATTTTATGGCTATGCAATATAATACTGTAATTTGTTTAGTCAACATCCAATTTTTGAATGTGTAGATTTTTTTTCCCCCCAAATCTGCTTTCACAATCAACCATGCCCATTCTAGAGTATTTCTTTAGGTTAAGTAGATTATTTCTTTAGGTTAACTTTTACATATACATGAAAACTTTCATTCTGTACACCTTGGCATATAGAAAATCTGTACCAAAGTACACTTAACACCACAGTGCTTGAGAGGATCACCTTTCTAATACCCTTGCCTACAGTGGATATATTTTTTGGGGGGGGGAAGAGGATTTTCTTACATATTCAAAATTTGCTAAATTACCATTATTTAGTTCTTTAAAATCAAATGAATGAGTATTGATCATTTTTATTTTAAATTTAAATGCTATTTATAAAAACAAGTAATTTCTGTTTATTTCTCAGAAAAAAAGCTTTATTATTATTTAAATCTCTTCTCATAAATTAAAAGAAAGAAAAGGGGAAATGATCTGAAATTCTACCTTCCTACAATAACTCTAGACATACTTCCAGGGAAGTATGTCTTTCATTGATGACATTTGTCATCATTGATGACATTTGTAAATTCAACACCTAGAACAATGCCTGGAACATGGCATCCAATGATATTTGTCAAAGGAATAAATAACATTAATTTTAGTGAACATTCTTTTCTAGATCTCTCAATATATACATATATATACACAGAATTTATAACAGATACTTTTAAAAATATTTGCTTGGATGACTTTTTGCCTCCCAACATATTGTTCCTATTTCCCATTGCACCTAGCACCTAGAGAACACTATGGTGTTCTGGTTGTGTATTTATACCCACACAATGAGGGATATGATTGCTTAACAAAACCACTTTCTATTAATAGGAGTCTCAGCTTTTCTTTTCCCCTTTTAATGTATCGAAACCAAAAGTTAATCAGTACTTTCGCTCTCTTCTCAAACAACACAAAGAACTTAGAACACTGTAACTTCATTTAGGTTTTTCTCTACTTATTCCCACTACATACTAATGTTTTATGTGTATCTACAAATACATATTCAGTGTATATAAATACTGAATCATTATGTTGTACACCTGAAACTAATATAATGTTACATATCAGTTATATTCAATAACAATAAATAAAAGTTCATTTTTTAAAAAAATTTAAATCCCAGTTCTCTGGAATTTTTATTCCTTCTTGCATCTCTACAATCTTCCTCAGGGGAGGATGGTGAGGGTATTTTTACTTCTCTTCTCCCAATATCATCACTTTGCGCAACCGCAGCAAACAACATAGACACAAAACACTATATAAACAGTACTCCCCGAGTCATACTACCCCAAGCATGGATTCACCCTTGCCCTTTGTAGTATCAGCTTATTCTGTAGAGGATCTCTTACTTGTCTCTCCCTAAGTCTTTACTTCTGTCCCCAACTCCTTGAGTCAGTCAAAACTAAGGTACATATTTAAATGCCCTAGAACCAAAAGAACTTTTTGTGCACTGGGGCTTGTTTTAACTCTCTGAGTTTCTGTTTATCCTGACATTTAGGCTTAGTGAAGATTACAATCTTGCCACCTATCTGATGATTTTAATAAGATTTAAATAAGATTATACTCACAAAATGCTTCAAAGCTATCCTGACTCCTGCCTTCTCTCTTATTCTTCTCCCCCTTTTTACTTCCCCACCCTAACTATTACTTGTTGCTTGGAGTTTAATACATTAAGGTCTTATCATTTATTAGTTTTCCCCTTGCAAGTAGTATTCCCTTACAATTAGTTTTTCACTTATATTTCAAGAATCTTTACTTACAACCATAAACTCAAATCTACTTTATTACTATTCATTTAGGTGTTTTGAAAAAAAATATTAAATTACCAAAACAGTATAACAATTTCATGAAACCAGTATCAAAATGCATGTCTTAAAGAATCATAATATCAATTTCTTTTATTTTTAAGAAGTATATAACACAGGCCAATTTGTAATCCCTAATATGACCCTCACAGGCCCAGTCTCCATCCCCCACTTTCAGAACAGCTACTATCATTAATTTGATATATATCCAGACCATTTTTTTTTACTTTATATAAGCATATCCATAAATATTTGGCATTGTGTTTTATAAATATCACATACTATACAACATTCTTTTTTTTGAATTTTATTTTATTTTTTTATACAGCAGGTTCTTATTAGTTATCCATTTTATACATATTATACATATTAGTGTGTGTTAGTGTGTATATGTCAATCTCTCAATTCATCACACCACCACCACCCCCGCCCCGCCACTTTCCCCCCTTGGTGTCCATATTTTTATACAACATTCTTTAACCTGTTTTTTGTTTCCTTTTCACTCAACATTATTATTTGAGCTCTAGCCATGTTTTTAAATATAAATCTTATTTACTCATTTAAATTGCTTTAAAGTATTCCACCACACAAATATACTATAAATTATACAAGCACTGTCTTACTGATGGCATTTGAAATGTTTCCCATTTTTCACTATTATGTGCAACAAGCTTGCAATAATTCATGCACATATGCCAGAATTTCTCTTGGACATAAACCAAGGACTGGGATTGCTGGGTCACAGAGTGTGTACATTTTCAGCATCTATAGGTAAAGCCAAACCGATGCCCACAGTACCACCATGTGCAGTGTAGGAACATCGTGTTTCCCCATCCTTGCTTTATCTGACTTTTGAAAACCTAATGAGTGTAAAGTGTTTTGTTGAACATTTTTCATGTTAATTATCTTTCAGATTTTCTCTTCTATGAACTGTTTGTTCATCATCTACAGTAAACTGGAATTCCTGAATTATTTCCTACTTATATATTAATATGCACTGGACTATCTTAAATGGATCTTGAATTAGCATCTTGGATGCTATCTTAGTCCATGTGGGCTGCTAGAACAAAATACCATGGACTCGGTAGCTTACAAACAACAGAAATTTAATTCTCACAGTTCTGGAGGCTGAGAAGTTCAAGATCAAGTTGCCAACATGGTCACATTCTACTGAGGGTCCGCTTCCTGGTTCGCAGCTGGTGCCTTCTCATAGTAGGAGGGGCTAGGGAGATCTATGAGGTTCCTTTTATAAGAATATTTATCTCATTCATGAAGGATCCACCCTCAGGGCCTAAGCATCTTCCAAAGGCCTCACCTCCTAATACCGTCACATTGGGCATTGGGATTTCAACGTACGAATTTGGGGGACACAAACATTCAGACCATAGCACATGCTTTTGCAATACCATTTACTAAACAGTTGAAAAATACTGAGTTACTGAGTTATCCTTTCAATGTCGAAACATTTCATTATACAACATAAAAAAACAGCCATACTACTAAATCGCCACTAATCACATTAGAAAAGACTAATTTTTGTGAAGTTCTAGAGCACAAGGTGACAGAAACATGTTTTCCAAAATTCTAATTTTCCACTTTAAAGCTTAAATGTTATAATTGTCAACAATGGCAGTTGTTTTCCTTGAAAAGACAGGCATACTTTGTTCATTTTTTAATTTTGCCAAAAGGTCTGCCAAATCTCCAAGTATGCCTATCTCATTTTTTTTTCAAGTAAAAATTGTGTTCAGTGAAAAAATGGCTAGTTTAGATGGCAACTCAATCACAAAAGTGCTTTTCCTCAATACAAACATTGCACTTCGCTATGCTGGAGAAAGGCTCTATATGTACTTTGTTTTTTTTAGATTTTTTTGAATTGGACCACTTTTAAAGTCTTCATTGAATTTGTTACAATATTGCTTGTTTTATGGGGTTTTTGTTTTGTTTTGTTTTTTGGCCGCAAGGCATGTGGGATCCTAGCTCTCTGACTGAGAATCGAACCTGCACCCCCTGCATTAGAAGGTGAACTCTTAACCACTGGACCACCAGGGAAGTCCCTATATGTACTTCTTATTCTCACACAGAACATTTTAAAAACTTGTACTCCAACATTGAGATTTAATGATTTAATATATTTTATTGCTTCATCAAAGATTTTTTTAAGTTAAAACATTTTTTTTTTACTGTGAATGCATGGCACTTATGCATTCACAACCAACCAACAAGTTGAGGTTGATGCCACTGTAGTTTTAACTACCATATCTTGAATATCACCAGCGTAGATAGCAATATAGAGGAAAAAAAAGGAAATAACATGCTAGGATTGTTATGAAAACAGTTTTAACCTAATGGATCTCCTGACTGTACCCATGAAACTCCAGAGGTCTATGGAGCATTCGCTGAGAATTACTGTATTACATCGACCAACTCTTTCATTAATACTCCTATGAACATACCAAGGTATTGTGTTACCAGGGAAGACATTTTGAGAAAATTGGGAGGTGAGGTCCCACAGAAAAATATCCAGTTATAAACTGAATTTCCTGATCCTTTAATGATTTTCCTCCTTAAAAAATAGTGTTAATGACTTGAACTCTTGTTCCTAAGAGCTGTTTGCTTAGTTTCTGTTTACATCTCCCTAAGTACTGAGGGAGATTTAGCAACATAAACAAAACCTTACTCAAAGATTTTTAATTTAGGAATCCTACCAACTTCCCCTTTTGATATGTATGTCTTCCTTACATATTTAGGGAGAATTGTGTTCCTTTGTTTTCCGAAATTTGCAAAAGAAAAATCAAAAGATCTAATGACACTTGCCACTTTAGAAGGCCAAATGCAACTGTGTCATGAGACTGTTTATACATAAATTTTATCTTGATTCTAGCAAGCTCTTTTTTTTATAAAAGACTACTTTTAAAAAGGACCAAGATTATTCCATTCACTCCATTTGTTGGAGAGGGAGCTCAGAAATTCTCTGCAGCATTTTGGCCATAAATGGTGGGCACTCACCTATGACATCTACTTCCCATCACAGAAAACCAATGCCAGCTCAGGCCCTTGACACTTGAGACAACAAACATTTTGAACTGTGAAGCACGTGGCTTAAAGTTAACATCCACATAGTGTTTGGAGGTTGTAATACAGAAGGAATAAAGCTCAGGGGAAGAACTTTTTAACAGGTCTTGAATTTGTATCCTAAAATTACAGCTCACTGTAATTAAACATATCAGATCACAGTATGCCCTAAGAATGGCAGAATAATATAGTAAATAAATAACAAAACTTTTCAGAATTGGGAAAGAGCCTGAGCAAAGATGTTAAACAATATATATATATATATATTTTTAGTGGCAATGTTTTCAAGGTGAAATCTTGAATATGAAATTAAATCTGGCTAATAAATGAATTTATTTCATAGTTCAGTGGTGTTACGTCTGGTTAAATTTTTGATAATGTGTTTTACTTTTGTTCTGGAATAAACAATCATCATTCTTTAAAAATAAAATTTGTAATGTATTCTCTTTTTTCTGTTGATTTCTTTAGAGTTGGTTCTTACATTTTGAGGAAAATGTAGTTTGAGTAGTTGGAAGAATTACAGAAGAAAAAACTATTTTATTATTGTTTTTGCCTAGGGGTCAGGTCATCAACTCTAGCTGATGTATTTGAATTTTATATGCTGGCTTCATAACAATTTGGGGTAAAATAACTATAAACAACTTAATGGTTGATGTCTTCACCAGAAATTGCTTGGCAGACCACATGGCTCATTCCCAAAATTCTTACTGCTACTATGAAATCCTTTTTGCCATAAAAAAGTTGCCATTTAAATAATATTAAGTGCAGTCTAACACGGCTTTATGCTGGAAACACCATCACCTTCCCTTTTAAAGATGATCTCCAAGGACTGGTATTAAGATAAATATTTATGGGGCTTCCCTGGTGGCGCAGTGGTTGAGAGTCCGCCTGCCGATGCAGGGGACACTGGTTAGTGCCCCGGTCCGGGAAGATCCCACATCCCACATGCCGTGGGGCGGCTAGGCCCGTGAGCCATGGCCGCTGAGCCTGCACGTCCGGAGCCTGTGCTCCGCAACGAGAGAGGCCACAACAGTGAGAGGCCGCGTACCGCAAAAAAAAAAAAAAAAAAAAGATAAATATTTATGCCTGTGTTTATGAGCTAAATGTGTTTTTGTGATTTAGGATCTTCTGCACCTTCAAAAGCAATATTTTTAAAATGTAAAGGAAGGGAAGTGGGGAACACAATAGTAGGTCATGAAATTAATTTAGCAGATTCTAATCACATTTTAAATGTGATGTAAAATGTATTAAAAGATGTGAGATACCCTCTAAAACTAATTGAAAAACACTGTTCTAAAGGACCATTTTAGCCGTATTTTTAGCTACGTATAAATAAGGAAAGGCATTCATGGATAATGAACTCATTAGTAATAGAAACTTTTCATTTCTGTCTTTCTTTTTACATGCAGAGTTCTAGGAAGGGAGATAGGTCCATTGCAGAACGTCATTCTGTGTGGGACTTGACAGAACTTTAAATTCTGTTTCCTAAATTTGGGGTGGCTTCAAGCCCAGTGACAAGGCAGGACAGTGAAGGACAAAAACTAAAATCAGTTGAAGAAAATAAGAATGAAGACTGGAGACTAGTAAACTGGGTTCAAAAAGAAAAAAAAATTGCCTAAGAGCGAACGGGGTAAGCTGATCTTGGCATAGCAGGTGATTGTTAGAAGTACCTTTGGCCCCTCCATGCTCATGCATATTGGTTAGTTCTGCCCTGGCACTATGCTATTCACATTGATGAATAATGCAGATACAATCCCTGCTTATAAGGAGCTTATTCTAGTTTAGAGGATATAGACATTGAAAAACTGAAAAAGCGAATAGTAACAAATACAGGAAGAAAAACAAAAGAATTAATAAATAGGATAGTGGAAGGAATGAGTGTTATATTAGTAGTCTTGCTTGGCCTTTCTAAAGAAGTAATATTTAAGCCAATAATTTCAATTATATGAAACCAACCATGAAAAGGAAAAAAATTGGGAAAAGGTAGATTGTTCCAGGTAGAGAAGAGTATATGGGCAAAGGTTCTGAGATCACAAGACTAATGAGGCAGGAGAATTAAAATGAGACATGTGTGGCTGCAACTGAGAGGGAGAGATAAGAATGCCTGGAGGTTGATGGTGACCAAGCCATGAATTCAATAGGTGTTTAAGTGTGAAGATACAGCAGTGAACCAAAAGATAAAGTTCCTAAGGTTCTTTTGATAAGAGATGTATATAAAATAAATAAACAAAATAATGTGAATTGTAATTTCAAGTAGTAATAATTGCATTTAAGGAAATAAAGCAGGTTCTAAAGGTAAAGGGCAATATGGTTTTGCTTACGAAATGTTGTTTGGAGCAGGCCACTCTAAGGAGGTTATGTTTGTTTGTTTGTATTGAAGTATAGTTGATTTACAATATTATAGTAGTTTCAGGTATACAGCATAATGATTCAGTATTTTTACAGTTTATTCTCCATTAAAAGTTATTACAAGGTAATGGCTATACTGTACCCTGTGCTATATAATATATCCTTGTTGCTTATTTATTTTATACATAGTAGTTTGAATCTCTTAATCCCATACTCCTAACGTGCCCCTCCCCTCTTTCCTCTCCCCACAGGTAACCATAGTTTGTTTTCTATATCTGTTTCTGCTTTGTTAAATACATTCATTTGTATTATTTTTAAGATTCCACATTTAAGTGATATTATACAGTATTTGTGGTTTGTCTGCTATTTCACTAAGCTTAATATTCTCTACGTCCATCCATGTTACTGCAAATGGCAGAATTTCAGTCTTTTTTATGTCTCAGTAATATTCCATTGTGTGGTATATATACTGTGAACATTGGGGTGCATATGAACATTGAACACTGGGGTGCATATATCTTTTTGAATTCATGTTTTCATTTTTTCTGGATATATACCCAGGAGTAGAATTGCTGGGTCACATGGTAGTCCTATTTTTAGTTTTTTGAGGAATCTTAAGGAGATCATGTTTAAAGAGAAACAAAATTGGGAGAATCATTCATGAAAATATCTATGAAAGTAGATTTCACAACATAGAGTACAGCAAGTGCAAAGGAAATAAGGTAAGTACAGCCTCATTGAGAAGCAACAAGAAGACTACTGGAGCTAGAATCTAAGAAATAGCCAACACCATAGCAAGGCATTTTTATTTTCAATGTGTCTGGATGCCTCTGGATGGTTTTAAGCAGAGTAGTGAAATAATCTGATTTATTTTTTGAAAAGGATGACTCAGGTTGTGTGGTTGAAGATGAATTGAAAGGGAGCACATAAATCCGGCCAGCAGATGATGGCAGCTTAACCACGGTGACAGAGTGAAAGTTAGAAAGAGTGGTCATACTGTGTATATATTTTAGATGCATGGGGTGGGGGTAGGATAAGATATTTTGACATATTAAGTGAGAGATAAAGTAGGTGATATCACTTAAATTTTAGACTTGAGTAACTGAAAGGAAGGAACAAAGTGTCATTTCGATTAGAGGCTCAATTTTAGTATATGTACGGATAGGGAACAGGAGGTCTGCCCAAGGTGCTGAGAGGAGGTAGTGACTAGTGACTGGGGAATGATTCAGAAGCCCAGAGCAGAGGAGAGTCCCAGAGTTGTAAATTTAATATATACAAAGTATTGAATTCATTTCATTAGTAGAAAAGCCCTGAGGGAAACTGGGGAGGATGAAGAAGCTCCACAAAGAAGCCTGAGAAGGAGCAGCCAATATGGTCGGTGAAAAATCAAAGAGCATCAAGCAAATGAAGAAAGCCTTTGGGGAAGGTAGAAACGATTATCTAAGAAGTCACGTAATGTGAGAATTGAAAATCATTCATTAGATTTGACAAAGTACAAGTCATTGTTGAGAGAGAAAAATTCAATTTTATTGCTTTTTGAGTCATGAGTTTTATCAGCAATGCCCTCTTAGGGAGAAAGTGAAAACAAAGAGTATTCAAATGCTTGCTGACTCATAAGTAAAGCCAATCCATTTAACTATGAATGAAGTTAGAGAAAAAAGTCAGTATACAGATTGTGAGTTAACTATTAAAATTTCCTATAACAAACCTACTTACAATCCAGATGAGCAAAATATTTTTTACAGGACATATTTTAACAAAAGTAATTTCTTGTAACAGACCTTAATAGTTTCTAAGTTTACATGTATAGTCTTTAGAAACATTAAAATAACCCTTTTAGCATTACTTGAGAAATCTTTGTCTTCCTTGGCAAATACTCTTAGACAGAAACTCAACTCTATGAAGATACAAAAAACATAAATTTAAGTTAAAATTTATGGGGAAAAAAAGTATGCAATGGTTTGCTAATTTTTTTTCCTTATGTATGTAAATTTAATAATATATAGACTAAGTAATGGCTTTGTTTTCTCCTAGCATCTGGGTCAAGATCTTTCTAATTCTATTCAAGGTTCCTCATTAAAACTGAAGTCTGTTGTTTGTGGCTTCAATTATAATTTCTAGTCAAGGATAATTTAATATCACAGAACTTATACAAATCTTTTCCACATTGGGGAATTTGTCAGCAGAAGTTTCAGTAGAGCAGTGCAAGTGAAGCCTAATTGGAGAGCGATCAGAAGAAACGGGAGAAGAGGAGGTAGAGTCAATGATTACAGACATCTTTTGAAGAGTTTTGCTTTCAATAGCAGCAAAGGGAATGCAGGATCAAGAGTTTTTTGCTGTAGTTGTTTTTGCTTTTTAAGATGGAAATATGACATGTTGATAGATATGATCTTGTAGAGGGGGATACAGGACAAGGACAGACAAGCTAAGTGGAACAAAGTCCTTAAGCAGGTGAGACAGGATGGGTTCCACTTGGCAAGGGGTGGGTTTAACCTTAGCACAGAAGTTTATCTTTGGTCAAACAAGACTTAGTACAACAGGATAAGGAGTTTGAATTCAATGGACAAAAAAACAGAACAAATTTTAGTAACTGATCAGAAAGCGGGATCTCAGTTTTAGAAAATTAAGTTATAATGTGGCTTTTGGTAATCACAAGTTCCAGAAGGTAATAACCATTGGAGTGGTTGAAAGACAGAGCAGAAGAAAAAGCCACTGAAATGGAAAAGGTTTAAAAAAAATTAAAGACCAGGTGCTGGATGCGCCAGCCACATGGATGTTTATACTGCCAAGAACGATGCTATCTAGGCAGGGAGAGCACGTTTATAAGACAAAAACTTATTAATGAGTGAAATAACAATGAACATTGGTAGATGACATAAATAGGAAGGTTGAGAGGTTAAGAGTTAATATGTAAACCTCAATCTGATGGCAATGTTTCAAGATGAGGAGATGGAATGTTATGGAGGACTCTTTGCGGCTCTGAGGTCGATGGCTGAAAAACAAAGTCCAGTGCACAGTGGTATAAAACAGATGTAGCTTTGGTGGGAAGATTGAAGCACCTCTGTACTATAGTCAGAGATCTGGAACAGCAGGAGCATGTGCTTGCTCATAAATGGAACAGTCTATAGTACCTTCCAATGGCTAGCTTTAACAGTTAATATGCATGGCAGAATCAAGCTTTGTGATAGACTGGTCAGACCACCTGTTGTTGGGAAAAGCTGTGGAATTCTGTGGGGTGAGTGAAAATCTCAAGAGAGAGACACTTCCTTTCTATTAATAAAGGAAAATTTTAGCTATTAATTGATATTTCTACTCCAATTTTTTTCTGGCTTGTCAAAACTATGTATAGATATGTACATATATATTCATTACCTAAAACATTTACAAAGATCAATAACCCTTGGCAACTACATGTCTTTGTCATAACAGAAGCATATTTGCTGTACCAAGCAAAATGGTCAAATATTCGCCTCATTGCCTGTCACGCCATACACTGACAAGTCATTCACGGTTACTTTCATCTTGATGAGTTTATCTTGAAGAAATATCCTCATTGATGCTTTTCATTTTTTTCCCTCAAGGTTTAGGAATTTCTTGTTTCAATTTAAAACATTTGTTACCAAGAATATTCGTCACCTGTATTTTATTATGCATGTTGTCTTGATACATCTTAGGGAAAATACATTATGCATCTGCTATGAAATGTTCTCATTTCCAGAGAATAACATTTTGCCTTATTTTGACATACATAACCCCCATGCTTCACTTTAGAATGTTTTCCTATTTTATAATAAGTAATATAGTAGTTCCAAATTGAATATAACCTCATTATTTACCAAGAATAATATAATTAAATTTAAAATATGACTTCCTCCCCCACTGGAAGAATAATGCTATTAATCTTGCTGGCTTTAATATGATTTTAAAATTGATTTAACAATCAATTATGTGAAGTACATGTAACTTTGCAGCTTCCAAGAAGAACTTTATCTGAGAATTAAAATTTTGCCTGGCATCACTTCGTTGGTGACAAGATGTCAATGGAATCAACCAAGAGGACAGAGTTATGACAACTTTTACAGTACTTTATTTCTTTAGGAGGCAGATTTTTGCCTCTGCGAACATGTATAGGTTGGTTTTCATATTTTCCTCTACTTGTGTAATTCTTAAATATATGATTGTTTGAATTCAACTGTCTGATTTTTCTACATGTCAAGTACATTTGTATTTTTCAACAAATCATGTCACTAACTTGTAGAAGATGTAATAAATCCCTTCCTCTACCCTCTGTGTTTATGATAAATCCTCTGGCCTTGAGTATCTAAATATTAAGAACCATAGAGAGGGTATATCAGGGTACTGGGTCTCAGGAAAGCTAGTACTTGCTCATTCATTTTTCTGAGCTTATTTTCTGACATGTTGCTTTAACATTTTAGAAGGCAAAACTAAGGCTCTGGCTCATGACTCAGAACCCAGATGGAGCTTCTACTCCTCTCTTGTCAGACACAATTTGTCTCCTAGTTTCCTGCTGTTCTATTCTTTAGCATCATGTTTGATATTATGTAGCCTTCTTCCCTGGTTCACCCATTTGGATGTAATCTATTGCCCTGACAATTTAGGATCCTCAAATTCTCCCAGTTCCCTTATAGTTTGTCTTCCTTGGCAATAACTCAATTGGAACAACACTGGCTTCACTCTTGGCCCATGTGTTTGGCAAACTTGAGTTTCCTGCTCTCTATAGATGGCTTTTTTGAAATATAACCCTGGCTTGAGTTGCAGACTTTGTGTTTGCAATTACCTGAAGAACTTGCCCTCAGTAAGATATGCTACTGGCAAACCATGCAGCAGTCCAGTGACCTTCTGGTGTTGGATGTTTTCCTCTTCAGTTGACACTGTTTTTATTTCTGGGCCAAACTCATTAGGATGTGATCTGATGCCTACCATCTAGCAAAGAAAAACTTTATGCCATTTTTTTTTTTTTTGTAAACTTAATTCAGAATCTGTATGCTGACTGATGGACAAACCTCCTTTCTAAAACTTTAATATATGAGCACCACACCAGTTTATGACAACTTTTACATCTCTCTTTTTTCTTCGCATTTACCCATTCAGCTCTGCAGTCCATGCCATTTCAATGAAGCTGCTTTCCACAAGGCTCTAATAATGCCTTCTCAGAAAATATAATAGATAGTTTGTTGTTCTTAAATTACTTGACTTCACAGGAGTATTTATAAACATTAGCCATTCTCTCTGCTATGGTCTGTTTGTGACCCGCCCCTCAAAATTAATATGTTTAAATATTAATGTCCAATATGATGATATCTAGGAGGTGGGGCCTTTAGGAAGTGATTAGACATGAGAATTGGACCTCATAGTGCTCTTTTAAGAGACCCCACAGTGCTCCCTGGTCCCTTGCTTATTTAAATAGGTGTACTTGTGTTAAATGATTATCTTCCAACCAGATTGTCAGCTCAGTGAGGGAGGGTACTATGTCACATTTCTTCACTCTCATGTTTCTGGTTTCTAGCTCATTTACAGACACTTTGAATAGTTAATAATATAAATATTATAAACAGAAGAATTGATAAAACTTCTCAAATGATTAAGATTTATTTGACAGCCTTGAAAAGTCTTCACTTCTTACTGAGGAAGCAAAAGCCAAAGTCCTTAATTTACATTACCTTACATGACTACATGACTTAGCTCTTCTATTGTTTACTTCTTGTTTTTCTTGAATTATTTTCCTACTA